>NW_027423520.1:0-61373 GCF_048934315.1 Petromyzon marinus
TAGTGGTGGGTGTGTAATGAGTGTAGTAGTGGGTGTGTAATGAGTGAGTGTAGTGGTGGGTGTGTAATGAGTGAGTGTGGTGGTGGGTGTGTAATGAGGGAGTGTAGTGGTGGGTGTGTAATGAGTGAGTGTGGTGGTGGGTGTGTAGTGAGTGAGTGTAGTGGTGGGTGTGTAGTGAGTGAATGTAGTGGTGAGTGTGTAGTGAGTGAGTGTGTAATGAGTGAGTGTAGTGGTGGGTGTGTAATGAGGAGTGTAGTGGTGGGTGTGTAATGAGGGAGTGTGGTGGTGGGTGTGTAATGAGTGAGTGTGGTGGTGGGTGTGTAATGAGTGAGTGTGGTGGTGGGTGTGTAATGAGGGAGTGTAGTGGTGGGTGTGTAATGAGTGGGTGTAGTGGTGAGTGTGTAATGAGTGAGTGTAGTGGTGGGTGTGTATGAGTGAGTGTAGTGTGGGTGTGTAATGAGTGAGTGTAGTGGTGGGTGTGTAATGAGTGAGTGTAGTGGTGGGTGTGTAATGAGTGAGTGTAGTGGTGGGTGTGTAATGAGTGAGTGTAGTGGTGGGTGTGTAATGAGTGAGTGTAGTGGTGGGTGTGTAATGAGTGAGTGTAGTGGTGGGTGTGTAATGAGTGAGTGTAGTGGTGGGTGTGTAATGAGTGAGTGTAGTGGTGGGTGTGTAATGAGTGAGTGTAGTGGTGGGTGTGTAATGAGTGAGTGTAGTGGTGGGTGTGTAATGAGTGAGTGTAGTGGTGGGTGTGTAATGAGTGAGTAGTGGTGGGTGGGTAATGAGTGAGTGTAGTGGTGGGTGTGTAATGAGTGTAGTAGTGGGTGTGTAATGAGTGAGTGTAGTGGTGGGTGTGTAATGAGTGAGTGTAGTGGTGGGTGTGTAATGAGTGAGTGTAGTGGTGGGTGTGTAATGAGTGAGTGTAGTGGTGGGTGTGTAATGAGTGAGTGTAGTGGTGAGTGTGTAATGAGTGAGTGTAGTGGTGGGTGTGTAATGAGTGAGTGTAGTGGTGGGTGTGTAATGAGTGAGTAGTGGTGGGTGGGTAATGAGTGAGTGTAGTGGTGGGTGTGTAATAAGTGAGTGTAGTGGTGGGTGTGTAGTGAGTGAGTGCAGTGGTGGGTGTGTAGTGAGTGGGTGTGTAATGAGTGGGTGTAGGGGTGGGTGTGTAATGAGTGGGTGTAGTGGTGGGTGTGTAGTGAGTGTAGTGGTGGGTGTGTAATGAGTGAGTGTAGTGGTGGGTGTGTAATGAGTGAGTGTAGTGGTGGGTGTGTAATGAGTGAGTGTAGTGGTGGGTGTGTAATGAGTGCGTGTAGTGGTGGGTGTGTAATGAGTGAGTGTAGTGGTGGGTGTGTAATGAGTGAGTGTAGTGGTGGGTGTGTAGTGAGTGAGTGTAGTGGTGGGTGTGTAATGAGTGTAGTAGTGGGTGTGTAATGAGTGAGTGTAGTGGTGGGTGTGTAGTGAGTGAGTGTGGTGGTGGGTGTGTAATGAGGGAGTGTAGTGGTGGGTGTGTAATGAGTGAGTGTAGTGGTGGGTGTGTAATGAGTGAGTGTAGTGGTGGGTGTGTAATGAGTGAGTGTAGTGGTGGGTGTGTAATGAGTGAGTGTAGTGGTGGGTGTGTAATGAGGGAGTGTGGTGGTGGGTGTGTAATGAGTGAGTGTGGTGGTGGGTGTGTAATGAGGGAGTGTAGTGGTGGGTGTGTAAAGAGTGAGTGTGGTGGTGGGTGTGTAATGAGTGAGTGTGGTGGTGGGTGTGTAATGAGTGAGTGTAGTGGTGGGTGTGTAATGAGGGAGTGTAGTGGTGGGTGTGTAATGAGTGAGTGTAGTGGTGGGTGTGTAATGAGTGAGTGTAGTGGTGGGTGTGTAATGAGTGAGTGTAGTGGTGGGTGTGTAATGAGTGAGTGTAGTGGTGGGTGTGTAATGAGTGAGTGTAGTGGTGGGTGTGTAGTGAGTGAGTGTAGTGGTGGGTGTGTAATGAGTGTAGTAGTGGGTGTGTAATGAGTGAGTGTAGTGGTGGGTGTGTAATGAGTGAGTGTGGTGGTGGGTGTGTAATGAGGGAGTGTAGTGGTGGGTGTGTAATGAGTGAGTGTGGTGGTGGGTGTGTAGTGAGTGAGTGTAGTGGTGGGTGTGTAGTGAGTGAATGTAGTGGTGAGTGTGTAGTGAGTGAGTGTGTAATGAGTGAGTGTAGTGGTGGGTGTGTAATGAGGGAGTGTAGTGGTGGGTGTGTAATGAGGGAGTGTGGTGGTGGGTGTGTAATGAGTGAGTGTGGTGGTGGGTGTGTAATGAGTGAGTGTGGTGGTGGGTGTGTAATGAGGGAGTGTAGTGGTGGGTGTGTAATGAGTGGGTGTAGTGGTGGGTGTGTAATGAGTGGGTGTAGTGGTGGGTGTGTAGTGAGTGAGTGCAGTGGTGGGTGTGTAATGAGTGTAGTGGTGGGTGTGTAGTGAGTGGGTGTGTAATGAGTGGGTGTAGGGGTGGGTGTGTAATGAGTGGGTGTAGTGGTGGGTGTGTAGTGAGTGTAGTGGTGGGTGTGTAATAAGTGTAGTGGTGGTGAGTGTGTAGTGAGTGAGTGTAGTGGTGGTGGGTGTGTAGTGAGTGTAGTAGTGGTGAGTGTGTAATGAGTGAGTGAGTGTAGTGGTGGGTGTGTAATGAGTGAGTGTAGTGGTGGGTGTGTAATGAGTGAGTGTAGTGGTGGGTGTGTAATGAGTGAGTGTAGTGGTGGGTGTGTAGTGAGTGAGTGTAGTGGTGGGTGTGTAGTGAGTGAGTGTAGTGGTGAGTGTGTAATGAGTGAGTGTAGTGGTGGTGAGTGTGTAATGAGTGAGTGTAGTGGTGGGTGTGTAGTGAGTGAGTGTAGTGGTGAGTGTGTAATGAGTGAGTGTAGTGGTGGGTGTGTAATGAGTGAGTGTAGTGGTGGGTGTGTAATGAGTGTAGTGGTGGGTGTGTAATGAGTGAGTGTAGTGGTGGTGGGTGTGTAGTGAGTGAGTGTGTAATGTGTAGTGGTTATGGTTGTTGTGTAATGGTTGTAGTTGTTGTTGTGGTAGTTGTGGTTGTATTTGTTGTTGTGGTTGTATTTGTTGTTGTGGTTGTAGTGGTGTGTAATGGTTGTAGTCGTTGTGGTTGTTGTTGTGGTTGTTGTAGTTGTTGTAGTGGGTGTTGTGGTTGTTGTGGTTGTTGTTGTTGTGGTTGTTGTAGTGGTTGTTGTGGTTGTAGTGGTTGCTGTGGGTATTGTAGTTGTGGATGTTGTGGTTGTAGTGGTGGTAGTGGTTGTGGTTGTTGTTGTAGTTGTTGCGGTTGTTGTGGTTGTTGTAGTGGTTGTTGTTGTGGTTGTTGGTGTGGTTGTTGTAGTGGTGGTTGTAGTGGTTGTTGTTGTGGTTGTTGTAGTGGTGGTTGTAGTGGTTGTTGTTGTGGTTGTTGTAGTGGTTGTGGTTGTTGTTGTGGTTGTAGTGGTGGTTGTGGTTGTTGTAGTGGTTGTTGTAGTGGTTGTTGTTGTGGTTGTTGTGGTTGTTGTAGTGGTTGTAGTGGTTGTTGTTGTGGTTGTAGTGGTTGTGGTTGTTGTGGTGGTTGTAGTGGTTATGGTTGTAGTTGTTGTAGTTGTTGTAGTGGTTGTTGTGGTTATTGTTGTGGTTGTTGTTGTGAGCGTTCCACCACAACACCCAGCGACCCAGAGTTCGATTTCCACTCACAGCCACCACCACCACCACTCAGTGACAGCCATTATCTGAACCGGTCCTGGGCCTCCCCTAGGTCGACTCAGCCTCAAATGAGTACCTGGTGTAGCTTGGTGGTGTAGTGAACATCGCTAGCACTGGGGGAGACAAAGGCGGCCGGGCGTGGTGCTGCTGTGTGCAGCCAAAGCGCCGACGGACTCGCTAACGGAACTTGCCACGAAAATCTGTTGAGGCTACACGGGGGATCTTTGGCTCTTTTGTGAGTGGGTGAGTAGGTGGATGTGTGGGTGAGTAGGAGGATGTGTGAGTGAGTAGGTGGATGTGTGGGTGAGTAGGTGGATGTGTGGGTGAGTAGGTGGATGTGTGGGTGAGTAGGTGGATGTGTGGGTGAGTAGGTGGATGTGTGGGTGAGTAGGTGGATGTGTGGGTGAGTAGGTGGATGTGTGGGTGAGTAGGTGGATGTGTGAGTGAGTAGGTGGATGTGTGGGTGAGTAGGAGGATGTGTGAGTGAGTAGGAGGATGTGTGAGTGAGTAGGTGGATGTGTGGGTGAGTAGGTGGATGTGTGGGTGAGTAGGTGGATGTGCGGGTGAGTAGGAGGATGTGTGAGTAGGTGGATGTGTGGGTGAGTAGGTGGATGTGTGAGTCAGTAGGTGGATGTGTGGGTGAGCGAGCGGGCGGGTGAGTGGATGGATGTGTAGGTGAGTAGGAGGATGTGTGGGTGAGTAGGAGGATGTGTGGGTGAGTAGGTGGATGTGTGGGTGAGCGAGCGGGCGGGTGAGTGGATGGATGTGTGGGTGAGTAGGAGGATGTGTGGGTGAGTAGGAGGATGTGTGGGTGAGTAGGTGGATGTGTGGGTGAGTAGGAGGATGTGTGGGTGAGTAGGTGGATGTGTGGGTGAGTAGGTGGATGTGTGGGTGAGTAGGTGGATGTGTGGGTGAGTAGGTGGATGTGTGGGTGAGTAGGTGGATGTGTGGGTGAGTAGGTGGATGTGTGGGTGAGTAGGTGGATGTGTGGGTGAGCGAGCGGGCGGGTGAGTGGATGGATGTGTGGGTGAGTGAGTGGGTGGGTGGATGGGTGGATGAGAGCGAGTGGGTGGGGGGGTGGATGAGAGGGTGTGTGTGTGAGTGTGGGTGAGTGAGTGTGTGAGAGTGAGTGAGTGTGTGAGAGTGAGTGAGTGAGTGTGAGTGTGTGAGTGAGTGTGTGAGTGATTGTGTGTGTTAGAGTGAGTGTGTGAGTGTGTGAGTGAGTGTGTGTGTGAGTGTGTGTGTGAGAGTGTGTGTGAGAGTGTGTGTGAGTGTGAGTGAGTGTGAGTGAGTGTGAGTTAGTGTGTGTGAGAGTGTGTGTGTGTGAGTGTGTGCGAGTGTGTGTGAGAGTGTGAGTGAGTGTGTGAGTGTGAGTGAGTGTGTGAGTGTGTGTGTGAGAGTGTGTAAGTGAGTGTGAGTGAGTGAGTGTGTGAGTGTGTGGATGAGTGTGTGAGTGAGTGTGTGAGTGTGTAGATGAGTGTGTGAGTGAGTGAGTGTGTGAGTGTGTGGATGAGTGTGTGTGTGAGTGTGTGAGTGAGTGTGTGAGAGGTCCGGAAAAACAACCCCCTACCTCCTCGCGGTGCCGGACGGGCAACTCTGTCGTGGACAGTGCTGTGGGGGGAGATCCAATTTTGATTGGCTCCTCCCCTCATGGCATATGTGTCCACCACAGGGGCTAAACGGGGGCTCTGGACGGGTGCGAGGGGCTGGTAACCCCTCCACCTTCAATTAATTACCACGAAACCACGAGTTAAACTGAAATATGTAACTAACAAGCTTGTGCCGGAGGCCCTGGGGGGCCAAGCGTCTATGACGTCTCCTGGCCAAACCCCAATTGGCGGAGCCAGGAGATTGAATACCCCCCCTCGGGGCTACTCCAAAAACAACGAAAAGCCACTACGGGTGGCCACGTGGAATGTTCAAACGCTCACTGCGGAGGAGAGGCTGCCACTCCTCTGTCGGGAGCTGGATCGGTACCGCCTGGATTTATGCGGCATTCAGGAGGTCCGGTGGACCGGCTCTGGCTCCTGCCACCACGAGGGGTGGACAGTCCTCTACTCGGGGCAGCAGACTGCCAAACAACAGGGAGTGGCTCTTCTTTTGAACAAAAGAATGAAGGGGGCGTGGGAGCGTGGCGGAGAGGTGTGGGAAGCTGTAAGCCCCAGGCTACTTTGGGCTCGCCTTCCCATCAACCGGAGGCGAGGAATGGTGGTCGTGGTTACTTATGCCCCCACTGAAGATGAACATCCGTGAAGGGATGCAGGCAAAGCCGATGAGTCAGATGCCTTCTATGACCTCCTGTCACAGGTGCTGGCTAAAGTGGCCCCTCGGGATAGAGTCATCATGTTGGGTGACTTCAATGCCCGAGTTGGTCATGATACTGGCACCTGGTCTGGAGTGATTGGAGGGCATGGGCCAGATCAGCTCAATAACAACGGTAGGAGGCTGCTAGATTTTTGTGCAGCCCATGGGCTTGTAATTACCAACACGCTGTTCCGGCATCGGCGCATCCACACAACATCATGGATGCATGCCGGGTCCAAGCAAGAACATCTGCTGGACTACATAGTGACGGACCAGTGGATGCGAGCCCATGTCCTTGACACCAGGACCTACCGTGGAGCTGATCTGCCCTTTGACCATCGACTAGTCATCTGTAAGATGCGCCTGCCATTCTTCCACTCCGGTGGTGGGTGTACACCCAGGACCCCATTCCGACCTAAAGTGGCCTGGTCTCAGTTATCTGATGAAAGTTGCAAGCGAGAATTTCATCATCGCTTGCGGCTGGGATTGGCATCGTCCCCGACTCCTCCTGATGTCGAGGGTAAATGGGCGAGGTTTAGGACTGTGACTCATGCAGCTGCAATGGCTGCTTTGGGTACGCGGTCCAGACCTCCCCAGAGACCCTGGCTGACAGAGGAGGTGTTCAGGATGGTTGAGAAAAAGCGACAGGCCCACTGCCATCGGCTACAGAATCCCACGTCAGAGAATGAGGAGGCTTACCGCAGCCTTCGCTCGGAGGTTCGGAGAGCCGTGAGGCGCTGCAAGGATGGGTGGTGGTCGCGGGTTGCTGAGGAGATGGAGTCTGCCTCAGTGGCCCGTGATCACAAATCTCTATTTAACTCCATCAAAAAAGTAACCTGCAGCGCCACTCCTATTACCATCATTAGGGGAAAAAACGGTGATCCAATCTCCGACCCCCAGGAACAGGTTTGCAGATTTGCTGAGCATTTCTGTGAGGTCCTGGGGGAGGGAAAATCCCACAGCCAGGAAAACATCGTGGCACAAAGTGAGGATGACCCTGCTGAGGCTGCGGTGCCTCAAATATTGGAAGAAGTCACCCCCTGTGAGTGGCTGGCTGAGGTGCCATCTGTTGAGGAAGTACTGAAGGCGATCCAGAGCCCTATATGACATCATAACAACAGTCTGGACCACTGGATGGGTTCCGCAGGATTGGAAGGATGCCCTGGTGGTCCCCCTTTTTAAGAAGGGGGACCGCACAGACTGTAACAACTACAGGGGCATCTCACTCCTCAGTGTGCCGGGAAAGGTCCTGGCAAGGAATATTCAGCATCGCCTTGCCAGGCACACTGAGGAGAGGCTTGCGGAGCCCCAATGCGGTTTCAGGATAGGGCGGTCCTGCACAGATGCCATATTTTCTGTCCGTCTGCTACAGCAGAGGTGTAGGGAATTCCAACAAGACCTACATCTCTGCTTTATTGACCTGGTCAAGGCCTATGATACCATCAGTAGGCCTGGGCTCTGGGTCGTTCTTCGTGCTTTTGGAGTACCTGACCCTCTACTCACGATCATTAAGGACCTTCATGATGGTGAGCGGGTCTGGGTAAAACTACGTGGCCGGGAGTCAGAGCCATTCCCTGTACACCTTGGGGTGCGACAGGGATGTCCTCTGGCTCCCACATTATTTAACATCTATTTTGACCACGTAGTTCGTGAATCCTTCAATAGCTGTACCGGGGGAATCTCCATATGGTACAGATATAATGGGAGGCTGATCGATGCCCGGGTGCGGTCAAGGGATGGCTCCCTATTGCTCAACCACGTTATGTATGCTGATGATTTGGTAATAGCTGCTCAGTCAGAGGAGGAGTTGGAGACGCTGCTGCTGAGACTGGAGCGTGCCACTAAGAGGTGGGGCCTTACCATCAGCCCCACCAAAACTAAGCACCTGCCTGGGTATTTTGTACCATCGGACACTCCACCCCCACAACTCCCGATCGGTGATGGGGCAGTTGTGGAGAGAGTGGAGAGTTTCCCATACCTGGGAAGTGTGCTTATGACTGGCTCCAGTTTAACAGCAGAGGTCTCACTCCGAATCAGTCGAGCGGCAATATCTTTTCATCGGTTGCGTAACGCTTTGTGGAAGCTACCTGGTCTGTCGCTCCACACTAAGCTTCAGGTATTCTCGGCCACGGTCATTCCCTCCCTTCTCTACGCTTGCGAAACGTGGACCCCCCTAATGGAACATCTTCGCCGGTTAGAAACATTTAGGCTGGCCTGACGACGATCCATCCTGGGTTTAACCAGACTGGATTGTGTGAGGAGCTCACAAATCCTTGAAAGATCTGGGCAAGGTCCCATTGGTGAGCTCCTCCGGCGGGCAAGGCTGCGATGGCTGGGTCATGTAGCCCGCATGCCCTGCCACCGCATGCCGAAACAGCTTTTGTTCGGCCGGATTGAGGGGGCAAAGCGGGCGCGGCACGGGCTAGAGAAGAGATGGAGTGATGTGGTACAGGAGGATGTGGAGCTGAGTGGACTTGCCGATGACTGGTACCAGCGGTGTCAAGATCGTCCTCTGTGGAGGAGGCTCGTGAAGGATGCTACTGGGCAGTTGGAGGCAGTCGCCCTCCAACAACAACGGAGGGCGGAGGAGCGACGCTCACAACAGCGAGCGGATCGCCGGGTGGCTAAAGCACAGCAGGTTGGCACAGTAGGGGGCACAGGTGGTGCATCAGCCAGTCATCTCAGTCAGTCGACCCGTGGCACCTGGGTCTGCCCCATGACCTCATGCCAGCGGGCGTTCGACACTTCACGTGGCCTCAGGGTGCACATAGCCTGGCACAAGCGTTGTGGTGACGTCACCGCCACTTAGTGGCGAATGGCGGTTGTTGTTGTTGTGTGTGGATGTGAGTGTGAATGTGAGTGTGGATGTGAGTGTATGAATCCCACACATCACGATACAAACCGCGCTGAGAATTTTGCACATGGAGGTTGCAGGTAGTCGCCTTTCCTTTATTGAAGCTCTCACAAAGGCAAAGTTCCCCCGTGCAGCCTCTAGCAGGCTGCAGGGGCAAGTGCTGTCAGCGAACAGCGCCTGAGAAGGCTTCTGGGACTGTGGCTACACACGAGGGGGTGGCTGGCTACCAGCACCACGCCCGGCCGCCTTTGTCTCTCCCCGGTGTTCACGACACCAGCAGGTTCTCATGTTGAGGCTGAGTTGACCTAGGGGAGGCCCCAAGGTGGTGGTGGTGGGGGTGGTGGTGGTGGGGGTGGAGGTGGTGGTGGGGGTGGTGGTGGTGGGGGTGGTGGTAGCGCTAACCGCTACACAGTACACAGTACAGACACAGTACACACAGTACACAGTACACTACAGAGTACACACACCACACAGCACACACACAGTACACACACAGTACACACTACACAGTACACACACAGTACACACTACACAGTACACACACACAGTACACACACAGTACACACTACACAGTACACACCACACAGTACACACAGTACACACTAAACAGTATACACACAGTACACACTACACAGTACACACCACACAGTACACACAGTACACACAGTACACACACAGTACACACACAGTATACACACAGTACACACACAGAGACAAATATACTCATACACACTGCACGCACTCGGTACACTGCACAAACACACAGTACACACACAGTACACACTACAAAGTACACACACACAGTACACACACAGTACACAAACAGCACACACACAGTACACACAGTACACACAGTACACTACACAGTACACACACAGTACACTACACAGTACACACACACAGTACACACTCAGTCACTCACACACACACAGTACACACACAGTACACACTACAGAGTACACACACTACACACACAGTACACACACAGTACACACACTACACACAGTACACACACAGTACACACACAGTACACACAGCACACACACAGTACACACACTACACAGTACACACACAGTACACACACTACACACACAGCACACACAGTACACACACAGTCACTCACACAGTCACTCACACACTCACATACTCACACACAGTACACACACAGTACACACACAGTCACTCAAACACTCACATACTCACAATACACACAGCACACACACAGTACACACACAGTCACTCACACAGTCACTCACACACTCACATACTCACACACAGCACACACAGTACACACTCAGTCACTCACACAGTCACTCACACACTCACATACTCACACACAGTACACACACAGTACACACTCAGTCACTCACACACTCACATACTCACAGTACACACAGCACACACACAGTACACACACAGTCACTCACAAAGTCACTCACACACTCACATACTCACACACAGTACACACTCAGTCACTCACACAGTCACTCACACACTCACATCCACACAGTACACACTCAGTCACTCACACACACACAGTACACACACTACACACACAGTACACACACACACAGCACACACACAGTACACTGCACTACACAGGGTGGGTGACGTCACGCGTCTACGTGGGGCGTCGACGTCATCGCGGGGGCGGGGCGGCGGTGACGTCACTTCTTCACCTGCGACGACACGGACGTGACGTCACATTACACTGGACAAAGATCCCCCAGGTAGCCTCTAGCAGGGCTGTAGGGGCAAGTGTTGTTAGTAGCAAAGACAAAGATCCCCCAGGTAGCCTCTAGCAGGCTGTAGGGGCAAGTGGCTGTATATTTGGAGTGTGCGTCTCTCTCCATCATCACGGTGGCTATGATAAGTTAACTACCTCGCCTGGTGTACAGGAGGTCGTGGGTTCGATCCTGTGACCCTGTGAGATGTTGACTACCTCGCCTGGTGTACAGGATGTCGTGGGTTCGATCCTGTGACCCTGTGAGATGTTGACTACCTCGCCTGGTGTACAGGATGTCGTGGGTTCGATCCCAGACCCTGATGAGATGTTGACTACCTCGACTGGTGTACAGGAGGTCGTGGGTTCGATCCTGTGACCCTGATGAGATGTTGACTACCTCGCCTGGTGTACAGGAGGTCGTGGGTTCGATCCCGTGACCCTGATAAGATGTTGACTACCTCGCCTGGTTTACAGTAGGTCGTGGGTTCGATCCCAGACCCTGATGAGATGTTGACTACCTCGCCTAGTGTACAGGAAGTCGTGGGTTCGATCCCAGGCCCTGTGAGATGTTAACTACCTCGCCTGGTGTACAGGAGATCGTGGATTCGATCCTCTGACCCTGTGAGATGTTGCCTACCTCGCCTGCTGTACAGGAGGTCGTGGGTTCGATCCCAGACCCTGATGAGATGTTGACTACCTCGCCTGGTGTACAGGAGGTCGTGGGTTCGATCCGTGACCCTGATGAGATGTTGACTACCTCGCCTGGTGTACAGGAGGTCGTGGGTTCGATCCTGTGACCCTGTGAGATGTTGACTACCTCGCCTGGCCTGCTGCTGCTGCATATTTGGAGTCTGACCTTTGTGGTGACCTCTGCGGTGACCTCTGTGGTGGCATTTGTGACCTATGTGGTTACCTTTGTGACCTCTGTGGTGACCTGTGTGACCTCTGCGGCGACCTTTGTGACCTCTGCGGTGACCTTTGTGACCTCTGTGGTGACCTTTGTGACCTCTGCTGTGGCCTTTGTGACCTCTGCGGTGACCTTTGTTGCCTCTGCGGTGACCTTTGTTACCTCTGTGGTGACCTTTATGACCTCAGCGGTGAATTTTGTGACATCTGCGGCGACCTTTGTGACCTCTGCGGTGACCTTTGTGACCTCTGCGGTGACCTTTGTGACCTCTGTGGTGACCTTTGTGACCTCTGCGGTGACCTTTGTGATCCCTGCGGTGACCTTTGTGACCCCTGCGGTGACCTTTGTGACCTCTGCGGTGACCTCACCGTGGCGTTGGCGGCCGTGGCCACGCTCTGGGCGCCCTGCACCGCCTGCTGGGCGATCGAGTTGGCGCCCTGCACCACGGCCTCGCTGAGCACCCCCACCTGCAGCTTGGTTTGCTCCGTCACTAACGCACGGGTATAGGGCGTGGGACGTACCAAGTGGGGAACAGAGGAGGAGGGGGGGGGTATATCAATATACTGAAATATTAAAAGTGGTATCCCACATGTTGTAATTGGACTGATCCGTCACTAACGCACGGGTGTAGGGCGTGGGACGTACCAAGTGGGTAACAGAGGGGGGGTATATCAATATACTGAAAGGTTAAAAGTGGTGTCCCCCATGTTGTAGTTGGACTGATCCGTCACTAACGCACGGGTGTAGGGCGTGGGGCGTACCAAGTGGGTAACAGAGGGGGGTATATCAATATACTGAAATGTTAAAAGTGGTGTCCCCCATGTTGTAGTTGGACTGATCCCTCACTAACGCACGGGTGTAGGGCGTGGGGCGTACCAAGTAGCAAGATAGGGGGCAGATAATGATATTTCTCAATGTTAAAAATAGTATTCCCTTCCATATTGTAGTTGGACTGATCCGTCACTAACGCACGGGTATAGAGGGTGGAACATACCAAGTTCAATATAGGGGGGAGGGTAAATATTGATGTATCTAAATGGTAAAAGTTCACCTATTTTATTTTTATTGCACCCCCACGTGCAGCTTGGTTTGCTCCGTCACTAACGCACGGGTATAGGGCGTGGGACGTACCAAGTGGGGAACAGAGGGGGGGTAGGGTATATCAATATTTTGCAATGTTAAAAGTGGTATCCCCCATGTTATACTTGGATTGATCCGAGGCGTTTCCCGTACGTGTGACTTGGTTTGTTCCATCAGGAACGCACTGGGGATCGGTACTTGGGAGAAACCAACTTTTAATGATAAAAAAGGGGAGACATCGATGCCCCATCAAATACAAAGTTACGGGACGAGGACTGTACCAATTGGTCCACGTGTATGGGGGTGGAAATGTGTTCAGCATGAAGACACCCCTTCTCACCAATTTGGTTTGCTCCGCCACCAACGCACAGGTATAGGAGTTGGGATGTACCAAGTGACTGAATGAGGGTGGCGGGGGGGGTTTACCTGTAGCGAGGCCTTGCTCCAGCTCTGCCTTCGTTTGTTCACCTGCAGGGGATGTGGCGAATAGGTGGAGAGACAAAGACAAAGATCCCCCAGGTAGCCTCTAGCAGGGCTGTAGGGGCAAGTGCTGTTAGTAGCAAAGACAAAGATCCCCCAGGTAGCCTCTAGCAGGGCTGTAGGGGCAAGTGCTGTTAGTAGCAAAGACAAAGCTTCCCCAGGTAGCCTCTAGCAGGGCTGTAGGGGCAAGTGGCTGTTTGTAGCAAAGACAAAGCTCTCCCAGGTAGCCTCTAGCAGGCTGTAGGGGCAAGTGGCTCTTAGTAGTAAAGACAAAGATCCCCCAGGTAGCCTCTAGCAGGGCTGTAGGGGCAAGTGGCTGTTAGTAGCAAAGACAAAGATCCCCCAGGTAGCCTTTTGCAGGGCTGTAGGGGCAAGTGCTGTTAGTAGCAATGACAAAGATCCCACAGGTAGCCTCGAGCAGGCTTTAGGGGCAAGTGGCTCTTAGTAGTAGCGAGGAGCAAAGACTGCTGCTGCTGTGCCAGGCTTGGTGCATGAGGACGAGGTCACGTGACAGACCCAGCAGGTGCCCATGGGTTGTACTGCTGTTAGGGGCAATTTAAGTGGTAGTTAGGGGCTAGTTGAGTGGTAGTTAGGGGCTAGTTGAGTGGTAGTTAGGGGCTAGTTGAGTGGTAGTTAGGGGCTAGTTGAGTCGTAGTTGAGTGGTAGTTAGGGGCTAGTTGAGTGGTAGTTGAGTGGTAGGTAGGGGTTAGTTGAGTGGTAGTTGAGTGGTAGTTAGGGGCTAGTTGAGTGCTAGTTAGGGGCTAGTTGAGTGCTAGTTAGGGGCTAGTTGAGTGGTAGTTAGGGGCTAGTTGAGTGGTAGTTAGGGGCTAGTTGAGTGGTAGTTAGGGGCTAGTTGAGTTCTAGTTAGGAGCTAGTTGAGTGGTAGTTAGGGGCTAGTTGAGTGGTAGTTGACTGGTAGTTAGGGGCTAGTTGAGTGGTAGTTGAGTTGTAGTTAGGGGCTAGCTGAGTGGTAGTTAGGGGCTAGTTGAGTGGTAGTTAGGGGCTAGTTGAGTGGTAGTTAGGGGTAAGTTGAGTGCTAGTTAGGGGCTAGCGAGTGCTAGTTAGGGGCTAGTTGAGTGGTCGTTAGAAGCTAGTTGAGTGGTAGTTAGGGGCTAGCTGAGTGGTAGTTAGGGGCTAGTTGAGTGGTAGCTAGGGGCTAGTTGAGTGATAGTTAGGGGCTAGTTGAGTGGTAGTTAGGGGCTAGTTGAGTGGTAGTTAGGGGCTAGTTGAGTGGTAGTCAGGGGCTAGTTGAGTGGTAGTTAGGGGCTAGTTGAGTGATAGTTAGGGGTTCGTTGAGTGGTAGTTAGGGGCTAGTTGAGTGGTAGTTAGGGGCTAGTTGATTGGTAGTTAGGGGCTAGTTGAGTGGTAGTTAGGGGCTAGTTGAGTGGTAGTTAGGGGCTAGTTGAGTGGCAGTGCAGGGCTAGTTGAATGCTAGTTAGGGGCTAGTTGAGTGGTAGTTCGGGGCTAGTTGAGTGGTAGTTAGGGGCTAGTTGAGTGGTAGTTAGGGGCTAGTTGAGTGGCAGTGCGGGGCTAGTTGAATGCTAGTTAGGGGCTAGTTGAGTGGTAGTTCGGGGCTAGTTGAGTGGTAGTTAGGGGCTAGTTGAGTGGTAGTTAGGGGCTAGTTGAGTGGTAGTTAGAGGGTACCAGTGTCCCGGACTCCCTTCTCCGTGGCGGCCGCTGCGTCTACGACTCCCTGGCGCGTGCGGGAGACAGCTTCACCCACACCACGTGACACCTGTACAGTGTCACACACACACCACGTGACACCTGTACACATCGTCACACCCACACACACCACGTGACACCTGTACACAGTGTCACCCAAACACCACGTGACACCTGTACACAGTGTCACACCCACACACCACGTGACACCTGTACACAGCGTCACACACACCACGTGACACCTGTACACAGCGTCACACCCACACCACGTGACACCTGTACACAGCGTCACACACACACCACGTGACACCTGTACACATCGTCACACCCACACACACCACGTGACACCTGTACACAGCGTCACACACACCACGTGACACCTGTACACAGCGTCACACACACACCACGTGACACCTGTACACAGCGTCACACACACACCACGTGACACCTGTAGTCAGCGTCACACCCACACCACGTGACACCTGTACACAGCGTCACACACACACCACGTGACACCTGTACACAGCGTCACACACACACCACGTGACACCTGTACACAGCATCACACACACACACACACCACGTGACACCTGTACACAGCATCACACACACACACCACGTGACATCTGTACACAGCGTCACACACACACCACGTGACACCTGTACACAGTGTCACACCCACACCACGTGACACCTGTACACAGTGTCACACACACTACGTGACACCTGTACACAGCGTCACACCCACACCACGTGACACCTGTACACAGCGTCACCCACACCACGTGACACCTGTACACAGCGTCACACCCACACCACGTGACACCTGTACACAGCGTCACACACACACCACGTGACACCTGTACACAGCGTCACACACACACACCACGTGACACCTGTACACAGCGTCACACCCACGCCACGTGACACCTGTACACAGCGTCACACACACACCACGTGACACCTGTACACAGCGTCACACACACACCACGTGACACCTGTAGTCAGCGTCACACCCACACCACGTGACACCTGTACACAGCGTCACACACACACCACGTGACACCTGTACACAGCGTCATACACACACACCACGTGACACCTGTAGGCAGTGGTCACACACACACAACGTGACACCTGTACACAGCGTCACACACACCACGTGACACCTGTACACAGCGTCACACACACACCACGTGACACCTGTACACAGCGTCACACACACACCACGTGACACCTGTACACAGCATCACACACACACACACACCACGTGACACCTGTACACAGCATCACACACACACGCCACGTGACACCTGTACACAGCGTCACACAGACACCACGTGACACCTGTACACAGTGTCACACACACACCACGTGACACCTGTACACAGCGTCACACACACACCACGTGACACCTGTAGTCAGCGTCACACCCACACCACGTGACACCTGTACACAGCGTCACACACACACCACGTGACACCTGTACACAGCGTCACACACACACCACGTGACACCTGTACACAGCATCACACACACACCACGTGACACCTGTACACAGCATCACACACACCACGTGACATCTGTACACAGCGTCACACACACACCACGTGACACCTGTACACAGTGTCACACCCACACCACGTGACACCTGTACACAGTGTCACACACACTACGTTACACCTGTACACAGCGTCACACCCACACCACGTGACACCTGTACACAGCGTCACCCACACCACGTGACACCTGTACACAGCGTCACACCCACACCACGTGACACCTGTAAACAGCGTCACACACACACCACGTGACACCTGTACACAGCGTCACACACACACACCACGTGACACCTGTACACAGCGTCACACCCACGCCACGTGACACCTGTACACAGCGTCACACACACACCACGTGACACCTGTACACAGCGTCACACACACACCACGTGACACCTGTAGTCAGCGTCACACCCACACCACGTGACACCTGTACACAGCGTCACACACACACCACGTGACACCTGTACACAGCGTCACACACACACACCACGTGACACCTGTAGGCAGTGGTCACACACACACCACGTGACACCTGTACACAGCGTCACACACACACCACGTGACACCTGTACACAGCGTCACACACACACCACGTGACACCTGTACACAGCGTCACACACACACCACGTGACACCTGTACACAGCATCACACACACACACACCACGTGACACCTGTGCACAGCATCACACACACACACCATGTGACATCTGTACACAGCGTCACACACACACCACGTGACACCTGTACACAGCGTCACACCCACACCACGTGACACCTGTACACAGCATCACACACACACACCACGTGACATCTGTACACAGCGTCACACACACACCACGTGACACCTGTACACAGTGTCACACCCACACCACGTGACACCTGTACAAAGTGTCACACACACCACGTGACACCTGTACACAGCGTCACACCCACACCACGTGACACCTGTACACAGCGTCACCCACACCACGTGACACCTGTACACAGCGTCACACACACACCACGTGACACCTGTACACAGCGTCACACACACACCACGTGACACCTGTACACAGCGTCACACACACACACCACGTGACACCTGTACACAGCGTCACCCACACCACGTGACACCTGTACACAGCGTCACACACACACACCACGTGACACCTGTACACAGCGTCACACACACCACGTGACGCCTGTACACAGCGTCATACACACACCACGTGACACCTGTACACAGCGTCACACACACACCACGTGACACCTGTACACAGTGTCACACACACACACACCACGTGACGCCTGTACACAGCGTCATACACACACCACGTGACACCTGTACACAGCGTCACACACACACCACGTGACACCTGTACACAGCGTCACACCCACACACCACGTGACACCTGTACACAGCGTCACACCCACACACCACGTGACACCTGTACACAGCGTCACACACACCACGTGACACCTGTACACAGCGTCACACACACACCACGTGACACCTGTACACAGCGTCACACCCACACACCACGTGACACCTGTACACAGCGTCACACCCACACCACGTGACACCTGTACACAGCGTCAAATACACACACCACGTGACACCTGTAGTCAGCGTCACACACACACCACGTGACACCTGTACACAGCGTCACACACACACCACGTGACACCTGTAGTCAGCGTCACACACACACCACGTGACACCTGTACACAGCGTGACACCCACACACCACGTGACGAGGGTGAGTGTGTAGGTGAGTGTGTGGGTGAGTGTGTGGGTGAGTGAGAGGGTGAGTAAGTGAGTGTGAATGTGAGTGAGCGTGTAGGTGAGTGTTTAGGTGAGTGAGGGTGAGTGTGTAGGTGAGTGACTGTGTAGGTGAGTGTGTAGGTGAGTGTGTAGGTGAGTGAGTGTGTAGGTGAGTGTGAAGGTGAGTGAGTGAGTGTGTAGGTGAGTGAGTGAGTGTGTAGGTGAGTGAGTGTGTAGGTGAGTGTGAAGGTGAGTTAGTGTGTAGGTGAGTGTGTAGGTGAGTGTATAGGTGAGTGAGTGTGTAGGTGAGTGAGTGAGGCTGAGTGAGTGTGTAGGTGAGTGTGTAGGTGAGTGAGTGAGTGTGTAGGTGAGTGTGTAGGTGAGTGAGTAGGTGAGTGAGTGTGTAGGTGAGTGAGTTAGTGAGTGAGTGAGTAGGTGAGTGTGTAGGTGAGTAGGTGAGTGTGTAGGTGAGTAAGTGAGTGAGTGTGTAGGTGAGTGAGTAGGTGAGTGAGTGAGTGAGTAGCTGAGTGTGTAGGTGAGTGTGTACGTGAGTGAGTGAGTACGTGAGTGAGTACGTGAGTGAGTGTGTAGGTGAGTGAGTAGGTGAGTGAGAGGGTGAGTATTTGACCTGTGTAAATGCGTCCTTGAGGAAGTCCATTGTTGATTGAGAACTCCGATGAGACAAACTCACGACTCCAACTCCTCGCACAGAGAGAGGGAGACGGTGGGGGGAGAGGGAGGGGAGAGGGAGGGGTGAGGGTGAGGGGAAGGGGAGATGGAGCAAGGGGTGAGAGGTGAGATATAAAGAGAGCGGGAGAGAGAGAGTTGGATGAAAGGGGAGTAAGTGGGAAGATGGGTGAGGGAGAGAAAGAGTGAGTGGGTGTGTAGGTGAGTGTGTAGGTGAGTGTGTAGGTGAGTGAGTAGGTGAGTGAGTGTGTAGGTGAGTGTGTAGGTGAGTGTGTAGGTGAGTGAGTGAGTGTGTAGGTGAGTGAGTGAGTGTGTAGGTGAGTGTGTAGGTGAGTGAGTAGGTGAGTGAGTGAGTAGGTGAGTGTGTAGGTGAGTGTGTAGGTGAGTGAGTAGGTGAGTGAGTGTGTAGGTGAGTGTGTAGGTGAGTGTGTAGGTGAGTGAGTGAGTGTGTAGGTGAGTGAGTGAGTTTGTAAGTGAGTGTGTAGGTGAGTGTAGGTAAGTGAGTGTGTAGGTGAGTGTGTAGGTGAGTGTGTAGGTGAGTGTGTAGGTGAGTGAGTAGGTGAGTGTGTAGGTGAGTGAGTAGGTGAGTGTTTGAGTGGGTGAGTAGGTGAGTGGGTGATTAAGTGGGTGAGTAAGAGGGTGAGTGTGTGAGTAAATGGGAAGATGGGTGAGTAAGTGGGTGAGTAGGTGGGTGAGTGTGTGAGTGAGTGAGCGAATGGGTGAGGGAGAGAAAGAGTGAGTGAGTGTGTAGTTTGGTGAGTAGGTGAGTGAGTGGGCGAGTGAGTGGGTGAGTAGGTGGGTGAGTGCGTGAGTGAGCGTGTGAGTGAGTAAGTGGGTGAGTAGTTGGGTGAGTAGGTGGGTGAATGGGTGACTGAGTGTGTGAGTGGGTGACTGAGTGGGTGAGTGAATGGATGATTTGGTGAGTGAATGTGAGTTAGTGTGTGAATTAGTGGGTCAGTGAGTGATTGACACTGAACCCTGTGGGAGTCTCAGTCTGGCTCTGTGAGCCTCAGTGATTAACACTGAACCCTGTGCAAGCCTCAGTCTGGCGCTGTGAGCCTCAGTGATTAACACTGAACCCTGTGGGAGCCTTAGTCTGGCTCTGTGAGCCTCAGTGATTAACACTGAACCCTATGGGAGCCTTAGTCTGGCTCTGTGAGTCTCAGTGATTAACACTGAACCCTGTGAGAGCCATAGTCTGGCTCTGTGAGCCTCAGTGATTAATACTGAACCCTGTGGGAGCCTTAGTCTGGCTCTGTGAGTCTCGGTGATTAACACTGAACCCTATGGGAGCCTTAGTCTGGCTCTTTGAGTCTCGGTGATTAACACTGAACCCTGTGGGAGCCTCAGTCTGGCTCTGTGAGCCTCATTGATTAACAATGAACCCTGTAGGAGCCTTAGTCTGCCTCTGTGAGCCTCACTGATTAACACTGAACCCTGTGGGAGCCTTAGTCTGGCTCTGTGAGCCTCAGTGATTAACACTGAACCCTGTGGGAGCCTTAGTCTGGCTCTGTGAGTCTCGGTGATTAACACTGAACCCTATGGGAGCCTTAGTCTGGCTCTGTGAGTCTCAGTGATGAACACTGAACCCTGTGGGAGCCTTAGTCTGGCTCTGTGAGCCTCAGTGATTAACACTGAACCCTGTGGGAGCCTTAGTCTGGCTCTGTGAGTCTCAGTGATGAACACTGAACCGTGTGGGAGCCTTAGTCTGTCTCTGTGAGTATCAGTGATTAACACTGAACCCTGTGGGAGTGAGCCTTAGTCTGTCTCTGTGAGTCTCAGTGATTAACACTGAACCCTGTGGGAGCCTTAGTCTGGTTCTGTGAGCCTCAGTGATTAACACGAACCCTGTGGGAGCCTTAGTCTGGCTCTGTGAGCCTCAGTGATTAACACGAACCCTGTGGGAGCCTTAGTCTGGCTCTGTGAGCCTCAGTGATTAACACTGAAGCCTGTGGGAGTCTTAGTCTGGCTCTGTGAGTCTCAGTGATTAACACTGAACCCTGTGGGAGCCTGTGTCTGTCTCTGTGAGCCTCAGTGATCAACACTGAACCCTGTGGGAGCCTTAGTCTGGCTCTGTGAGCCTCAGTGATTAACACTGAACCCTGTGGGAGCCACAGTCTGGCTCTGTGAGTCTCAGTGATTAACACTGAACCCTGTGGGAGCCTTAGTCTGTCTCTGTGAGTCTCAGTGATTAACACTGAACCCTGTGGGAGGGAGCCTTAGTCTGGCTCTGTGAGTCTCAGTGATTAACACTGAACCCTGTGGGAGCCTTAGTCTGGCTCTGTGAGCCTCAGTGATTAACACTGAACCCTGTGGGAGCCACAGTCTGGCTCTGTGAGTCTCAGTGATTAACACTGAACCCTGTGGGAGCCTTAGTCTGTCTCTGTGAGTCTCAGTGATTAACACTGAACCCTGTGGGAGCCTTAGTCTGGCTCTGTGAGTCTCAGTGATTAACACTGAACCCTGTGGGAGCTTCAGTCTGGCTCTCTGAGCCTCAATAATTAACACTGAACCCTGTCGGAGCCTTAGTCTGTCTCTGTGAGTCTCAGTGATTAACACTGAACCCTGTGGGAGCCTCAGTCTGGCTCTGTGAGTCTCAGTGATTAACACTGAACCCTGTGGGAGCCTCAGTCTGGCTCTGTGAGCCTCAGTGATTAACACTGAACCCTGTGGGAGCCTTAGTCTGGCTCTGTGAGCCTCAATGATTAACACTGAACCTTGTGGGAGCCTTAGCCTGGCTCTGTGAGCCTCAGTGATTAACACTGAACCCTGTGTGAGCCTCAGTCTGGCTCTGTGGGCCTCAGTGATTAACACTGAACCCTGTGGGAGCCTTAGTCTGGCTCTGTGAGTCTCAGTGATTAACACTGAACCCTGTGGGAGCCTTAGTCTGGCTCTGTGAGCCTCAATGATTAACACTGAACCTTGTGGGAGCCTTAGCCTGGCTCTGTGAGCCTCAGTGATTAACACTGAACCCTGTGTGAGCCTCAGTCTGGCTCTGTGGGCCTCAGTGATTAACACTGAACCCTGTGGGAGCCTTAGTCTGGCTCTGTGAGCCTCAATGATTAACACTGAACCTTGTGGGAGCCTTAGCCTGGCTCTGTGAGCCTCAGTGATTAACACTGAACCCTGTGAGAGCTATAGTCTGGCTCTGTGAGCCCCAGTGATTAATACTGAACCCTGTGGGAGCCTTAGTCTGGCTCTGTGAGTCTCGGTGATTAACACTGAACCCTATGGGAGCCTTAGTCTGGCTCTGTGAGTCTCGGTGATTAACACTGAACCCTGTGGGAGGGAGCCTTAGTCTGGCTCTGTGAGTCTCAGTGATTAACACTGAACCCTGTGGGAGGGAGCCTTAGTCTGGCTCTGTGAGTCTCAGTGATTAACACTGAACCCTGTGGGAGCCTCAGTCTGGCTCTGTGAGTGTCAGTGATCAACACTGAACCCTGTGGGAGCCTTAGTCTGGCTCTGTGAGCCTCAGTGATTAACACTGAACCCTGTGGGAGCCTTAGTCTGTCTCTGTGAGTCTCAGTGATTAACACTGAACCCTGTGGGAGCCTTAGTCTGGCTCTGTGAGTCTTAGTGATTAACACTGAACCCTGTGGGAGCCTTAGTCTGGCTCTGTGGGCCTCAGTGATTAACACTGAACCCTGTGGGAGCCTTAGTCTGGCTCTGTGAGTCTCAGTGATTAACACTGAACCCTGTGGGAGCCTCAGTCTGACTCTGTGAGTATCAGTGATTAACAACTGAACCCTGTGGGAGCCTTAGTCTGGCTCTGTGAGCCTCAGTGATTAACACTGAACCCTGTGGGAGCCTTAGTCTGGCTCTGTGAGCCTCAGTGATTAACACTGAACCCTGTGGGAGCCTTAGTCTGGCTCTGTGGGCCTCAGTGATTAATACTGAACCCTGTGGGAGCCTTAGTCTGGCTCTGTGAGTCTCAGTGATTAACACTGAACCCTGTGGGAGCCTCAGTCTGGCTCTGTGAGTCTCAGTGATTAACACTGAACCCTGTGGGAGCCTCAGTCTGGCTCTGTGAGTCTCAGTGATTAACACTGAACCCTGTGGGAGCCTTAGTCTGGCTCTGTGAGCCTCAGTGATTAACACTGAACCCTGTGGGAGCCTCAGTCTGGCTCTGTGAGTCTCAGTGATTAACACTGAACCCTGTGGGAGCCTTAGTCTGGCTCTGTGAGCCTCAGTGATTAACACTGAACCCTGTGGGAGCCTCAGTCTGGCTCTGTGGGCCTCAGTGATTAACACTGAACCCTGTGGGAGCCTCAGTCTGGCTCTGTGAGTCTCAGTGATTAACACTGAACCCTGTGGGAGCCTTAGTCTGGCTCTGTGAGCCTCAGTGATTAACACTGAACCCTGTAGGAGCCTCAGTCTGGCTCTGTATCAGTGATTAACACTGAACCCTGTGGGAGCCTTAGTCTGGCTCTGTGAGCCTCAGTGATTAACACTGAACCCTGTGGGAGCCTCAGTCTGGCTCTGTGAGTCTCAGTGATTAACACTGAACCCTGTGGGAGCCTCAGTCTGGCTCTGTGAGTCTCAGTGATTAACACTGAACCCTGTGGGAGCCTCAGTCTGGCTCTGTGAGCCTCAGTGATTAACACTGAACCCTGTGGGAGCCTTAGTCTGGCTCTGTGAGCCTCAGTGATTAACACTGAACCCTGTGGGAGCCTCAGTCTGGCTCTGTGGGCCTCTATTTATAGTCGAGGCGGTCCACGTGAACCCCGTGTCGACGTTTCGCGTCTATTTATAGTCGCCCGTGGCAGGCGGTGGGTGTCTGCTGCTCCCACAAAGGCAAATGGTGCCCAGGTAGCGCGCACTCACAGCTGTGGCAAAGTGCCCGTGGTGACCCTGAGGGATGTTGACTACCTGGCTTGGTCTACAGGAGGTCGTGGGTTCGATCCCGTGACCCTGGTGAGATGTTGACTACCTCGCCTGGTGTACAGGAGATCGTGGGTTCGATCACGTGACCCTGATGAGATGTTGACTACCTCGCCTGGCCTGCTGCTGCTGTATATTTGGGGTCTGCGTCTCTCTCCCCGTGGCGGTGACCGCATTGATCGGTCTCAGTGTCCTCGTCCCGTTCATCCCCTCCACGTCGCCACGCGTCCACGGTTATTCGGCTGCCACTCTCCATGTTTTTTTGTTTTGTTGTAGTACGGAGTTTAGACCGATGGCCTTAATCTAAGTTGTCTTGTGGTGGTTGTTGTTGTAGTACGGAGCTAGACTGACGGCCTTAACCTAAGTTGTCTTGTGGTTGTTCTTGTAGTACGGAGTTAGACTGATGGCCTTAATCTAAGTTGTCTTGTGGTTGTTGTTGTAGTACGGAGTTATACTGACGGCCTTAATCTAAGTTGTCTTGTGGTGGTTGTTGTAGTACGGTGTTAGACTGATGGCCTTAACCTAAGTTGTCTTGTGGTGGTTGTTGTAGTACGGAGTTAGACTGACGGCCTTAATCTAAGTTGCCTTGTGGTTGTCGTTGTAGTACGGAGTTAGACTGACGGCCTTAATATAAGTTGTCTTGTGGTGGTTGTTGTAGTATGGAGTTAGACTGATGGCCTTAATCTAAGTTTTCTTGTGGTTGTTGTTGTAGTACGGAGTTAGACTGACGGCCTTAATCTAAGTTGTCTTGTGGTTGTTGTTGTTGTAGTACGGAGTTAGACTGATGGCCTTAATCTAAGTTGTCTTGTGGTTGTTGTTGTAGTACGGTGTTAGACTGATGGCCTTAATCTAAGTTGTCTCGTGGTTGTTGTTGTAGTACGGATTTAGACTGATGGCCTTAATCTAAGTTGTCTTGTGGTTGTTGTAGTACAGAGTTAGACTGACGGCCTTAATCTAAGTTGTCTTGTGGTTGTTGTTGTAGTACGGAGTTAGACTGATGGCCTTAATCTAAGTTGTCTTGTGGTTGTTGTTGTAGTACGAAGTTAGACTGATGGCCTTAATCTAAGTTGTCTTGTGGTGGTTGTTGTTGTAGTACGGAGTTAGACTGACGGCCTTAATCTAAGTTGTCTTGTGGTTGTTGTTGTAGTACGGAGTTAGACTGATGGCCTTAATCTAAGTTGTCTTGTGGTTGTTGTTGTACGGAGTTAGACTGATGGCCTTAATCTAAGTTGTCTTGTGGTGGTTGTTATAGTACGGAATTAGACTGACGGCCTTAATCTAAGTTGTCTTGTGGTGGTTGTTATAGTACGGAGTTAGACTGATGGCCTTAATCTAAGTTGTCTTGTGGTTGTTGTTGTAGTACGGAGTTAGACTGATGGCCTTAACCTAAGTTGTCTTGTGGTGGTTGTTGTAGTACGGAGTTAGACTAACGGCCTTAATCTAAGTTGTCTTGTGGTGGTTGTTGTAGTACGGAGTTAGACTGATGGCCTTAATCTAAGTTGTCTTGTGGTGGTTGTTATAGTACGGAGTTAGACTGATGGCCTTAATCTAAGTTGTCTTGTGGTGGTTGTTGTAGTACGGTGTTAGACTGATGGCCTTAATCTAAGTTGTCTTGTGGTTGTTGTTGTAGTACGGTGTTAGACTGATGGCCTTAATCTAAGTTGTCTTGTGGTGGTTGTTGTAGTACGGAGTTAGACTGATGGCCTTAATCTAAGTTTTCTTGTGGTGGTTGTTGTAGTACGGAGTTAGACTGACGGCCTTAATCTAAGTTGTCTTGTGGTTGTTGTTGTAGTACGGAGTTAGACTGATGACCTTAATCTAAGTTGTCTTGTGGTTGTTGTTGTAGTACGGAGTTAGACTGATGGCCTTAATCTAAGTTGTCTTGTGGTTGTTGTGTAGTACGGAGTTAGACTGATGGCCTTACTCTAAGTTTTCTTGTGGTTGTTGTTGTAGTACGGAGTTAGACTGACGGCCTTAATCTAAGTTGTCTTGTGGTTGTTGTTGTTGTAGTACGGAGTTAGACTGATGGCCTTAATCTAAGTTGTCTTGTGGTTGTTGTTGTAGTACGGTGTTAGACTGATGGCCTTAATCTAAGTTGTCTCGTGGTTGTTGTTGTAGTACGGATTTAGACTGATGGCCTTAATCTAAGTTGTCTTGTGGTTGTTGTTGTAGTACAGAGTTAGACTGACGGCCTTAATCTAAGTTGTCTTGTGGTTGTTGTTGTAGTACGGAGTTAGACTGATGGCCTTAATCTAAGTTGTCTTGTGGTTGTTGTTGTAGTACGAAGTTAGACTGATGGCCTTAATCTAAGTTGTCTTGTGGTGGTTGTTGTTGTAGTACGGAGTTAGACTGACGGCCTTAATCTAAGTTGTCTTGTGGTTGTTGTTGTAGTACGGAGTTAGACTGATGGCCTTAATCTAAGTTGTCTTGTGGTTGTTGTTGTACGGAGTTAGACTGATGGCCTTAATCTAAGTTGTCTTGTGGTGGTTGTTATAGTACGGAATTAGACTGACGGCCTTAATCTAAGTTGTCTTGTGGTGGTTGTTGTAGTACGGAGTTAGACTGATGGCCTTAATCTAAGTTGTCTTGTGGTTGTTGTTGTAGTACGGAGTTAGACTGATGGCCTTAACCTAAGTTGTCTTGTGGTGGTTGTTGTAGTACGGAATTAGACTGACGGCCTTAATCTAAGTTGTCTTGTGGTGGTTGTTGTAGTACAGAGTTAGACTGATGGCCTTAATCTAAGTTGTCTTGTGGTGGTTGTTATAGTACGGAGTTAGACTGATGGCCTTAATCTAAGTTGTCTTGTGGTGGTTGTTGTAGTACGGTGTTAGACTGATGGCCTTAATCTAAGTTGTCTTGTGGTTGTTGTTGTAGTACGGTGTTAGACTGATGGCCTTAATCTAAGTTGTCTTGTGGTGGTTGTTGTAGTACGGAGTTAGACTGATGGCCTTAATCTAAGTTTTCTTGTGGTGGTTGTTGTAGTACGGAGTTAGACTGACGGCCTTAATCTAAGTTGTCTTGTGGTTGTTGTTGTAGTACGGAGTTAGACTG
The DNA here is from genome assembly GCF_048934315.1 of Petromyzon marinus. Classification (NCBI taxonomy): domain Eukaryota; kingdom Metazoa; phylum Chordata; class Hyperoartia; order Petromyzontiformes; family Petromyzontidae; genus Petromyzon; species Petromyzon marinus. The sequence goes on from NW_027423520.1 coordinate 26,625, forward strand.
ATGACCTTAATCTAAGTTGTCTTGTGGTTGTTGTTGTAGTACGGAGTTAGACTGATGGCCTTAATCTAAGTTGTCTTGTGGTTGTTGTGTAGTACGGAGTTAGACTGATGGCCTTACTCTAAGTTGTCTTGTGGTGGTTGTTGTAATACGGAGTTAGACTGACGGCCTTAATCTAAGTTGTCTTGTGGTTGTGGTTGTTGTGGTGGTTGTGGTGGTTGTTGTTGTTGTGGTGGTTGTGGTGGTTGTTGTTGTTGTGGTGGGTGTGGTTGTTGTAGTACGGAGTTAGACTGACGGCCTTAATCTAAGTTGTCTTGTGGTGGTTGTTGTTGTGGTGGTTGTGGTTGTTGTAGTTGTTGTTGTTTGACTTTGCATCCCACTGGGATTTCCTTTACACGCAGCGTTCGTGGTGTAACCGTGCTTTTTTCTGGAATATTTTGCCGTTGTTGTTTTTTTCCATGGATTTTCTGTTTGCTCAAAGTCAGACGCAGTCACTTTAAGATGTTTTTCTTGTTCGTGTTTTTTGTTTTTTTGTTTGGTGCGGTTGCCAAATGGCTCACGGGGGCGATACCAAAATAAATAAACTGAAACTGAAAACCGAAAATTGACGACGACGATGACATCTGCCACTCGTTCGAGCTGCAATCGTTTTTGCGTTGACCCAGGTCGCTTCTTGTGAATCAGCTGCACAGCAGCGAGCTCAGTGACGCCTTGCAGCCTGGGAATAATAAAAATACAGCGTTTCGTTTATGAGTCTGCATCTATATGGGTCTCTATCGGCCATTCACTCACCCACCAACTCACTCACTCACCAACTCACTCACTCACCAACTCACTCACCTACTCACCCACCAACTCACGCACCCACTCACTCACCAACTCAGTCACCAACTCAGTCACCCACCCACTCACCCACCCACTCATCCACCCACCCACCCACGCACCCACCCACTCACTAACTCACTCACCCACTCACTAACTCACTCAACAGCTCACTCACCAAATCACCCACCCATCCACCCACCCACCCACTCACTCACCCACCCACCCACCCACTCACCCACCCACTCACCCACCCACCCACCCACTCACCCACCCACTCACTCACTCAATCACCCACCTACCCACTCACTCACTCAATCACCCACCCACCCACTCACTTACTCACTCACTCACCCACCCACCCACCACTCACCCACCCACCCACCACTCACCCACCCACTCACCCACTCACTTACTCACTCACTCATCCAGCCACCCACCACTCACCCACCCACTCACCCACCCACTCATCCACTCACCCACTCACCCACCCACCCACTCACTCACCACTCACCCAACCACTCATCCACCCACTCACCCACCACTCAACCACCCACTCACCCACCCACTCACCCACCCACTCATCCACCCACTCACCCACCCAGTCACCCACTCACCCACCCACCCATCCACTCACCCATCCACCCACTCACTCACCCATCCACCCACTTACCCATCCACCCACTCACCCATCCACCCACTTACTAACCCATCCACCCACTCACTCACCCACCCACTCACCCACCCACTCATTCACCCACCCACTCACCCACCCACTCACCCACCTGTCCACTCATCCACCCACTCACCCACCACTCACCCACCCACTCACCCACCCACTCACCCACCCACCCATCCACTCACCCATCCACCCACTAACTCACCCATCCACCCACTTTCCCATCCACCCACTAACTCACCCACCCACCTACCCACTCACTCACTCACCCACCCATCCACCCACTCACCCACCCACTCACCCACCCACCCACTCACCCACCCACCCACTCACTCACTCACCCACCCGCCCACCCGCCCACTCACCCGCCCACTCACTCACCCGCCCACCCACCCACTCAGTCACCCACTCACTCATTCACCCACTCACCCACCCACTCACCCACCCACCCACCCACTCATCCACTCACCCACCCACCCACTCACCCACTCACTCACCCATCCACCCACTCACTCACCCATCCACCCACTCACTCACCCATCCACCCACTCACTCACCCATCCACCCACTCACCCATCCACCCACTCACTCACCCACCCACCACTCACCCACCCACCCACCCACTCACCCACCCACCCACTCACCCACTCACTCACTCATCCACCCACTCACCCACTCACTCACCCATCCACTCACTCACTCACTCACCCACCCACCCACCACTCACTCACCCACTCACCCACCCACCCACTCACCCACTCACTCACTCACCCACCCACCACTCACTCACCCACCCACCCACTCACCCATTCACTCACTCATCCACTCACCCACCCACCCACTCACTCACCCATCCACCCACTCACCCACTCACTCACCCATCCACTCACTCACTCAATCACCCACCCACCCACTCACTTACTCACTCACTCACCCAGCCACCCACCACTCACCCACCCACTCACCCACCCACTCATCCACTCACCCACTCACCCACCCACCCACCCAACCACTCATCCACCCACTCACCCACCACTCAACCACCCACTCACCCACCCACTCACCCACCCACCCACCCACCCACTCACCCACCCACCCACCCACTCACCCACCCACCCACTCATCCACCCACTCACCCACCCACTCACCCACTCACCCACCCACTCACCCACCCATCCACCCACTCACTCACCCACTCACCCACTCACTCACTCATCCACTCACCCACCCACCCACTCACTCAATCACCCACCCACCCACTCACTTACTCACTCACTCACCGAGCCACCCACCACTCACCCACCCACTCACCCACCCACTCATCCACTCACCCACTCACCCACCCACCCACCCAACCACTCATCCACCCACTCACCCACCACTCAACCACCCACTCACCCACCCACTCACCCACCCACCCACCCACTCACCCACCCACCCACTCATCCACCCACTCAACCACCCACTCACCCACTCACCCACCCACTCACCCACCCATCCACCCACTCACTCACCCACTCACCCACTCACTCACTCATCCACTCACCCACCCACCCACTCACCCACTCACTCACCCATTCACCCACTCACCCACTCACTCACCCATCCACTCACTCACTCACTCAATCACCCACCCACCCACTCACTCAATCACCCACCCACCCACTCACTTACTCACTCACTCACCCAGCCACCCACCACTCACCCACCCACTCACCCACCCACTCATCCACTCACCCACTCACCCACCCACCCATCCACCCACTCACCCACCCACCCACCCATCCACCCACTCACCCACCACTCAACCACCCACTCACCCACCCACTCATCCACCCACTCACCCACTCACCCACCCACTCACCCACCCATCCACCCACTCACTCACCCACTCACCCACTCACTCACCCACCCACTCACTCACCCACTCACCCACCCACTCACCCAATCACCCACTCACCCACCCACCCACTCACTCACTCTCCCACTCACCCACCCACTCACCCACCCACCCACTCACCCACCCACTCACCCACCCACTCATCAACTCACCCACCACTTGTATAAGAAATCAGAATAAATTTATTGGGTTAAACATTTGCGATGGTTGAACAAGAGTCGCCTGTATACCTTCCCATCATCTCCATGGCAACTGCCCCCATCATCTCCATGGCGACCGCCCTCATCATCTCCATGGCGACCACCCCTCTCATCTCCATGGTGACCGTTCCCATCATCTCCATGGCGACCGCCACCATCATCTCCATGGCGACCACCCCTCTCATCTCCATGGCAACTGCCCCCATCATCTCCATGGCGACCACCCTCATCATCTCCATGGCGACCACCCCTCTCATCTCCATGGTGACCGTCCCCATCATCTCCATGGCGACCGCCACCATCATCTCCATGGCGACCACCCCTCTCATCTCCATGGCAACCACCCCATCATCTCCATGGCGACTGCCCCCATCATCTCCATGGTGACCCCTCCACACTCCCCCCCCTCATCTCCACGGTAACCGCCCCCATCATCTCCATGGCGACCACTCCCCCTCACTCTGGCTTCCCACAATGCTGTGCGGCGCTGTCTCCCACCTCCTTCCTGCACGAGGGAGGGAAATCAGCAAATTAATTATTTAATTATTCACATGTGGCCTCCTCCAGGCCTCAGGGCCCAGGCCCCAGGCCCCCAGACCCCCAGGCCCCAGGGACCAAGGCCCCAAGGCCCCAGGGCCCTAGGCACCAAGGCCTCAAGGCTCCAGGCCCCAGGCCCCAGGAACCAAGGCCTCAAGGCGCCAGGACCCCCAGGCCCCAAGGCCCCCAGGCCCCAGGCCCCAAGCCCCCAGGCCCCAAGCCCCCAGGCCCCCAGGCCCCAAGGCCCCAAGGCCCCCAGGCCCCCAGGCCCCAGGCCCCAGGGCCCAGGGCCCCAGGGCCCTAGGCCCCAGGGCCCCAGGGCCCTAGGCCCCAAGGCCCCAAGTCCCCAGGGCCCCAAGGCCCCAGGCCCCAAGGCCTCAAGGCCCCAGGCCCCAGGCCCCAAGGCCTCAGGTCCCAAGGCCTCAAGGCCCCAGGCCTCAGGCCCCAAGACCCCAGGCCCCAAGGCCTCAAGGCCCCAGGGCCCAGGGCCCAAGGCCTCAAGGCCCCAGGGCCCTAGGCCCCAAGGCCCCAAGTCCTCAAGGCCCCAAGTCCTCAAGGCCCCAAGGCCTCAATGCCCCAGGGCCGAAGGCCTCAAGGCCCCAGGCCCCAAGGCCTCAAGGCCCCAGGCCCCAGGCCTCAAGGCCCCAGGGCCCAGGGCCCAAGGCCTCAAGGCCCCAGGGCCCTAGGCCCCAAGGCCCCAAGTCCTCAAGGCCCCAAGTCCTCAAGGCCCCAAGGCCTCAATGCCCCAGGGCCGAAGGCCTCAAGGCCCCAGGCCCCAAGGCCTCAAGGCCCCAGGCCCCAGGCCTCAAGGCCCCAGGGCCCAAGGCCCCAAGGCCCCAAGGCCCCAAGGCCCCCAGGCCTCAGGGCCCCCAAGGCCTCAAGGCCCCAGGCCCCCAGGCCCCAGGGCCCTAGGCCCCAAGGCCCCAAGGCTCCAGGCCTCAAGCAGTTTGATTTCTGGCTCCGTGACTCAAAATTCTTGATTAAATTTTACATCGCATACTGTACAGCCCGTTACCATGGCGATGATGGTGATGCTGCTGCTGCTGATAATGATTCTGATGATACTGCTGATGATGCTACTGATGATGCTGTTGATGATAATTATGCTAATGATGATGTTGCTGTACTTACGGCTGTTTGTGGACATCTTTCACAACAACCTCCTCATCCTCATCTGTCTCATCCTCATCTGTCTCATCCTCCTCCTCCTCACTGAGCGTAGATTCGGTCTGGGAGTTGAACCCAGGACCAGCCAACTCTGGGGTGGAGGTGGTGGAGGTGGTGATGGGCGATGGGGGCTTCTCAGTGGGCGGGCTCAGCGGAGCGTTGAGAAAGAGTTCGATGTAGCGACGGCCTGCAACACACACACAGATACACACACACAGACACACACGTAGATATATATACACACACACAGATACACACACAGATATACACACACAGACACACACATAGATATATATATACACACACAGATACACACAAACACAGGCACACACAGACACACACGTAGATATATACACACACACAACAACAACCGCCATTCGCCACTAAGTGGCGGTGACGTCACCACGACGCTTGTGCCAGGCTATGTGCACCCTGAGGCCACGTGAAGTGTCGAACGCCCGCTGGCATGAGGTCATGGGGCAGACCCAGGTGCCACGGGTCGACTGACTGAGATGACTGGCTGATGCACCACCTGTGCCCCCTACTGTGCCAACCTGCTGTGCTTTGGCCACCCGGCGCTCCGCTCGTTGTTGTGAGCGTCGCTCCTCCGCCCTCCGTTGTTGTTGGAGGGCGACTACCTCCAACTGCCCAGTAGCATCCTTCACGAGCCTCCTCCACAGAGGCCGATCTTGACACCGCTGGTACCAGTCATCGGCAAGTCCACTCAGCTCCACGTCCTCCTGTACCACATCACTCCATCTCTTCTCTAGCCCATGCCGTGCCCGCTTTGCCCCCTCAATCCGGCCGAACAAAAGCTGTTTCGGCATGCGGTGGCTGGGCATGCGGGCTACATGACCCAGCCATCGCAGCCTTGCCTGCCGGAGGAGCTCACCGATGGGACTTTGCCCAGATCTTTCAAGGATTTGTGAGCTCCTCACACAATCCAGTCTGGTTACACCCAGGATGGATCGTAGGCAGGCCAGCCTAAATGTTTCTAACCGGCGAAGATGTGGGGGTGGAGAGTCTGATGGTACAAAATACCCAGGCAGGTGCTTAGTTTTAGTGGGGCTGATGGTAAGTCCCCACCTCTTAGTGGCACGCTCCAGTCTCAGCAGCAGCGTCTCCAACTCCTCCTCTGACTGAGCAGCTATTACCAAATCATCAGCATACATAACGTGGTTGAGCAATAGGGAGCCATCCCTCGACCGCACCCGGGCATCGATCAGCCTCCCATTATATCTGTACCATATGGAGATTCCCCCGGTACAGCTATTGAAGGCTTCACGAACTACGTGGTCAAAATAGATGTTAAATGTGGGAGCCAGAGGACATCCCTGTCGCACCCCAAGGTGAACAGGGAATGGCTCTGACTCCGGGCCACGTAGTTTTACCCGGGCCTCTCACCATCATAAAGGTCCTTAATGATCGTGAGCAGAGGGTCAGGGACTCCGAAAGCACGAAGAACAACCCATAGCCCAGGCCTACTGATGGTATCATAGGCCTTGACTAGGTCAATGAAGCAGAGATGTAGGTCCTGTTGGAATTCCCTACACCTCTGCTGTAGCAGACGGACAGAAAATATGGCATCTGTGAAGGACCGCCCTTTCCTGAAACCGCATTGGGGCTCTGCAAGCCTCTCCTCAGCGTGCCTGGCAAGGCGATGTTGAATAATCCTTGCCAGGACCTTTTCCGGCACACTGAGGAGTGAGATGCCCCTGTAGTTGTTACAGTCTGTGCGGTCCCCCTTCTTAAAGAGGGGGACCACCAGGGCATCATTCCAATCCTGCGGAACCCGTCCAGTGGTCCAGACCGTTGTTATGATGTCATATAGGGCAGTCTGTGCACAAACGCCACCCTCCCTCAGCATTTCGCTTGGGAGATCATCTCTGCCCGGTGCCTTTCCTGGTCTCAGACTCTGGATCGCCCTCAGTACTTCCTCAACAGATGGCACTTCAGCCAGCCACTCACAGGGGGTGACTTCCTCCTCCAATATTTGAGGCACCGCAGCCTCGGCAGGGTCATCCCCACTTTGTGCCACGATGTTTTCAAGGCTGAGGGATTCCCCCTCGCCCAGGACCGCACAGAAATGCTCAGCAAATTTGCAAACCTATTCCTGGGGGTCGGAGATTGGATCACCGTTCTTTCCCCTAATGATGGTAATAGGTGTGGTGCTGCAGGTTACCTTTTTGATGGAGTTAAATAGGGATTTGTGATATAGATACACACAGATATACAGACACACGGAGAGATAGATAGATAAATACACATATAGTATCTGCTGCCTCTACAGTAGTATCTACTGACTATGTCTCTGTGTGTGGCTGTGTGTCTCTGCGTGTGTTTGTGATCTCTGTGTGTGTCTCTTTGCCTCCGTGTTTCTGTGTGTCTCCATGTCTGTGTCTCTGTGTCTGTGTCTGTCTGTGTGTGTCTCTGTGTGTATCTCTGTGTGTGTCTCTGCGTGTGCCTCTGCGTCTGCGTGTGTCTCTGCGTGTGTCTCTGCGTGTGTCTCTGCGCGTGTCTCTGTGTGTGTCTTTGCGTGTCTCTCTGTGTGTCTCTGCGTGTGTCTCTGTGTGTGTCTCTGTGCGTGTCTCTCTGTGAGTGTCTGTGAGTGTCTCTGCGTGTCTCTCTGCGTGTCTGTGTGTGTGTCTCTGCGTGTGTCTCTGTGTATCTCTGTGTGTCTCTGTGTGTGTCTCTGCGTGTGCCTCTGTGCGTGTCTCTGTGTGTGTCTCTGTGTGTCTCTGTGTGTGTCTCTGTGTGTGTCTCTGTGTGTCTCTGTGTGTCGCTGTGCGTGTCTCTGTGTGTCTCTGTGTGTGTTTCTGTGTCTCTGTGTGTGTCTCTGTGTGTCTCTGTGTGTGTATCTGTGTGTGTCTGTGTGTGTCTCTGTGTGTGTCTCTGTGCGTGTCTCTGTGTGTCTGTGCGTGTCTCTGCGTGTTCAGCACCCATGTGTTTGTGGTCTCGCTCCATGGCTGTGACGGCGTCTCCGCTGGTGCTGAACTCCACGTCCGCCTCGCCGGTCGGACGGCCGGAGCGAGACACGGACACAGACACACGCACTGGGACAAGCGGGGAGAAGAACTACACAGGCAGAGACACGGGGAGAGAGAGACACGGGGAGAGAGAGACACGGGGAGAGAGAGACACGGGGAGAGAGAGAAACACGGGGAGAGAGAGACACGGGGAGAGAGAGACACGGGGAGAGAGAGACACGGGGAGAGAGAGACACGGGGAGAGAGAGAGACACGGGGAGAGAGAGACACGGAGAGAGAGAGACGCGGGGAGAGAGAGACACGGGGAGAGAGAGACACGGGGAGAGAGACACGGGGAGAGAGAGACACGGGGAGAGAAACACGGGGAGAGAGAGACACGGGGAGAGAGAGACACGGGGAGAGAGAGAGACACGGGGAGAGAGAGACACGGGGAGAGAGAGACACGGGGAGAGAGAGACACGGGGAGAGAGACATGGGGAGAGAGACATGGGGAGAGAGACACGGGGAGAGAGAGACACGAGGAGAAAGAGAGAGACATGGGGAGAGAGAGACACGGGGAGAGACACGGGGAGAGAGACACGGGGAGAGAGACACGGGGAGAGAGAGACACGGGGAGAGAGAGACACGGGGAGAGAGAGACACGGGGAGAGAGAGACACGGGGAGAGAGAGACACGGGGAGAGACACACAGGAAGACACAAGACAATAGAGGTGGTTAGTGGTTCTCTCTCTCTGTGTGTTTCTCTCTCCGTGTTTCTCTCTCCCCATGTCTCTCTCCGTGTCTCTCTGTGTCTCTATGTCTCTTTCTCTCTCTTTGTCTCTCTCCGTGTCTCTCTGTGTCTCTATGTCTCTTTCTCTCTCTCTGTCTCTCTCCGAGTCTCTGTCTCAGCATCTCTCTCCGTGTCTCTCTGTGTCTCTATGTCTCTCTCTCGCTCTCTCCGTGTCTCTGTCTCTCTGTGTCTCCGTGTCTCTCTGTGTGTCTCTCTCTGTCTCTCTCCGAGTCTCTGTCTCTCTGTGTTTCATCATCTCTCTCCGTGTCTCTGTCTTTATGTCTCTCTCTCTCTCTGTCTCTCTCCGTGTCTCTCTGTGTCTCTGTGTCTCAGTATCTCTCTCCGTGTCTCTCTGTGTCTCTATGTCTCTGTCTCTCTCCGTGTTTCTGTGTGTCTCTCCGTGTCTCTGTCTCTCTGTGTCTCCGTGTCTCTCTCCATGTCTCTCTCCGTGTCTCTCTGTGTGTCTCTCCGTGTCTCTGTCTCTCTGTGTCTCCGTGTCTCTCTCCATGTCTCTCTGACCTCCCGGATGTCTTGCTCCGTGGCTTCAAAAGGCAATCCTCGCATGTGAACACAGAACCCGGAGCCTGGACACACACAGACACACACAGATACACACTCAACAACAACAACCACCATTCGCCACTAAGTGGCAGTGACGTCACCACGACGCTTGTGCCAGGGTATGTGCACCCTGAGGCCACGTGAAGTGTCGAACGCCCGCTGGCAGGTCACGGGGCAGACCCAGGTGCCATGGGTCGACTGACTGAGATGACTGGCTGATGCACCACCTGTGCCCCCTACTGTGCCAACCTGCTGTGCTTTAGCCACCCGGTGCTCCGCTCGTTGTTGTGAGCATCGCTCCTCCGCCCTCTGTTGTTGTTGGGAGGGCGACTGCCTCCAACTGCCCACTAGCGTCCTTCACGAGCCTCCTCCACAGAGGCCGATCTTGACACCGCTAGTACCAGTCTTCGGCAAGTTCACTCAGCTCCACGTCCTCCTGTACCACATCACTCCATCTCTTCTCTAGCCTGTGCCGCGCCCGCTTAGCACCCTCAATCCGGCCGAACAAAAGCTGTTTCGGCATGCGGTGGCTGGGCATGCGGGCTACATGACCCAGCCATCGCAGCCTTGCCCACCGGAGGAGCTCACCGATGGGACCTTGCCCAGATCTTTCAAGGATTTGTGAGCTCCTCACACAATCCAGTCTGGTTAAACCCAGGATGGATCGTAGGCAGGCCAGCCTAAATGTTTCTAACCGGTGAAAATGTTCCATTAGGGGGGTCCACGTTTCGCAAGCGTAGAGAAGGGAGGGAATGACCGTGGCCGAGAAGACCTGAAGCTTAGTGCGGAGCGACAGACCAGGTAGCTTCCACACAGCGTTACGCAACCGATGAAAAGATATTGCCGCTCGACTGATTCGGAGTGAGACCTCTGCTGTTAAACTGGAGCCGGTCATAAGCACACTGCCCAGGTATGGGAAACTCTCCACTCTCTCCACAGCTGCCCCATCACCGATTGGGAGTTGTGGGGGTGGAGTGTCCGATGGTACAAAATACCCAGGCAGGTGCTTCGTTTTGGTGGGGCTCATGGTAAGGCCCCACCTGAATTTGGAGCTTTTGCGACTGCAGGAATTATTCTTTGTTTGTTATTTTTTTCGGTAAAGTCACGTAGAAATAATAAAATAACATAATAGTGTACGACGTTTCGATTGCAACACAAGCAATCATCATCAGGTACAGAAGAGCTAAATTTACGAGAGAGAGGAGACACATAACCGCATATATATACAGACACAGATACAACAGGGGATACAGAGAGAGAGAAACGTGGGAGCACACTAAATCAAACAGGTTTTAGCAAGATTTGGAAACTATATAACCCAACACAGACGGTCGGTCAAAACACAATTAACGCAAGGTCAGGTTGATTACGTTATTTCAAAGATTGCTAGATTGTAAGTTAAGTGTGAAATATGGTTTCCAAATCTTGCTAAAACCTGTTTGATTTAGTGTGCTCCCACGTTTCTCTCTCTCTGTATCCCCTGTTGTATCTGTCTGTATATATATCTGCGGTTATGTGTCTCCTCTCTCTCGTAAATTTAGCTCTTCTGTACCTGATGATTGCTTGTGTTGCAATCGAAACGTCGTACACTATTATGTTATTTTATTATTTCTACGTGACTTTACCAAAAAAAACAAAGAATAAAGGTCCCAACCTCTTAGTAGCAAGCTCCAGGTTCAGCAGCAGCGCCTCCAACTCCTCCTCTAAGTGAGCACCAATTGCCAGATCATCGGCATACATAACATGGTTGACCAATAGGGAGCCATCCCTTGACCGCACCCGGGCATCGATCAGTCTCCCACTGTATCTGTACCAGATGGAGATTCCCCCCGTACAGCTATTGAAGGCTTCACAAACTACGTGGTCGAAATAGATTTTAAATAATGTGGGAGCCAGAGGCCATCCCTGTCGCACCCCAAGGTGTACAAGGAATGGCTCTGACTCCCGGCCTCGTAGTTTTACCCGGGCCCGCTCACCATCATGAAGGTCCTTAATGATCGTGCGCAGAGGGTCAGGGACTCCAAAAGCACGAAGAACAACCCAGAGCCCAGGCCTACTGATGGTATCATAGGCCTTGACCAGGTCAATAAAGCAGAGATGCAGGTCTTGCTGGAATCCCCTAAACCTCTGCTGTAGCAGACGGACAGAAAATATGGCATCTGTGCAGGACCGCCCTTTCCTGAAACCGCATTGGGGCTCCGCAAGCCTCTCCTCAGCATGGTGCCCGACAAGGCGATGTTGAATAATCCTTGCCAGGACCTTTCCTGGCACACTGAGGAGTGAGATGCCCCTGTAGTTGTTACAGTCTGTGCGGTCCCCCTTCTTAAAGAGGGGAACCACCAGGGCATCCTTCCAATCCTGCGGAACCCGTCCAGTGGTCCAGACTGTTGTTATGATGTCATATAGGGCAGTCTGTGCACAAACGCCACCCTCCCTCAGCATTTTGCTTAGGAGATCATCTCTGCCCCGCTGCCTTTCCTGGTCTCAGACTCTGGATCGCCTTCAGTACTTCCTCAACAGATGGCACCTCAGCCAGCCACTCACAGGGGGTGACTTCCTCCAATATTTGAGGCACCGCAGCCTCAGCAGGGTCATCCCCACTTTGTGCCACAATGTCTTCCTGGCTGAGGGATTTCCCCTCCCCCAGAACCTCACAGAAATGCTCAGCAAATCTGCAAACCTGTTCCTGGGGGTCGGAGATTGGATCACCGTTTTTTCCTCTAATGATGGTAATAGGTGTGGCGCTGCAGGTTACTTTTTTGATGGAGTCAAATAGAGATTTGTGATCGCGGGCCACTGAGGCAGACTCCATCTCCTCAGCAACCCACGACCACCACCCATCCTTGCAGCGCCTCACGGCTCTCCGAACCTCCGAGCGAAGGCTGCGGTAAGCCTCCTCATTCTCTGACGTGGGATTCTGTAGCCGATGACAGTGGGCCTGTCGCTTTTTCTCAACTATCCTGAACACTTCTTCTGTCAGCCAGGGTCTCTGGGGAGGTCTGGACCGCGTACCCAAAGCAGCCATTGCAGCTGCATGAGTCACAGTCCTAAACCTCGCCCATTTCCCCTCTACATCAGGAGTGGGGGACGATGCCAACCCAAGCTGCAAGCGATGATGAAATTCTCGCTTGCAACTTTTATCAGATAACTTAGACCAGGCCACTTTAGGTTGGAATGGGATCCTGGGTGTACACCCACCACCGGAGTGGAAGAATGGCAGGCGCATCTTACAGATGACAAGTCGATGGTCAGAGGGCAGATCAGCTCCACGGTAGGTCCTGGTGTCAAGGACATGGGCTCCCATCCGCTGGTCCGTCACTATGTAGTCCAGCAAATGTTCTTGCTTGGACCCGGCATGCATCCATGATGTTTGTGTGGATGCGCCGATGCAGGAACAGTGTGTTGGTAATTACAAGCCCATGAGCTGCACAAAAATCTAGTAGCCTCCTGCCATTGTTTTGAGCTGATCTGGACCATGCCTTCCAATAACTCCAGACCAGGTGCCAGTATCATGACCAACTCGGGCATTGAAGTCACCCAACAAGATGACTCTATCCCGAGGGGCCACTTTAGCCAGCACCTGTGACAGGAGGTCATAGAAGGCATCTGACTCATCGGCCTTGCCTGCATCCCTCCACAGATGTTCGTCTTCGGTGGGGGCATAAGTAACCACGACCACCACTCCTCGCCTCTGGTTGATGGGAAGGCGAGCCCAAAGTAGTCTGGGGCTTACAGCATCCCACACCTCAGCGCCACGCTCCCACGCCCCCTTCATTCTTTTGTTCAAAAGAAGACCCACACCCTGTTGTTTGGCAGTCTGCTGCCCCGAGTAGAGGATTGTCCACCCCTCATGGTGGCAGGAGCCAGAGCCGGTCCACCGGACCTCCTGAATGCCACAGAGATCCAGGCGGTACCGGTCCAGCTCCCGACAGAGGAGTGGGAGCCTCTCCTCCGCAGTGAGCGTTCGAACATTCCACGTGGCCACACGTAGTGGTTTAATGTTGTTTCTGGAGGAGCCCCGAGGGTAAAGATTCAGTCTCCTAGACAGAGACACACGCAGACAGAGACACACTAAGAGACAGACGCAGATAGACAGACACGGAGAGATAGGCATGAAGATAGATGCACACAGATAGACACACAGATAGACACACGCAGAGAAAGACACACACACATACACACACACACAGATACACACACACATACATACACACACACACATACATAAACACACATACATACACAGATACACACACATACACATACATACACGCAAAGATACACACATACACACATACACAACAACAATAACAACCGCCACTCGTCACCGATTTACGGTGACGTCACCACAATGCCTGTGCCAGGCTAGGTGCATGAGGAGGTCACGGGACAGACCCAGCAGGTGCCATGGGTTGACTGCTGCTGCTGTGCCAGGCTAGGTGCACGAGGAGGTCACAGGACAGACCCAGCAGGTGCCATGGGTTAACTGCTGCTGTGCCAGGCTAGGTGCATGAGGAGGTCACGGGACAGACCCATAGACCCATAGAGACCCACAGAGACTCCTACAGAGATTTATATAGTCCTATAGAGACACCCAGACCCATACAGACCCACAGAGACCCAGAGACATCCATACAGACCCACATATTAGCACAACACACACTACACTACAATACACACACTACACTACACACACTACACTACGCGCTACACACTACACTACACACACTAACTAGACACTACACTACACACACTACACTACACACACTACACTACAATACACACACTACACTACACACACTACACACTACACTACGCACTACACACACTACACTACACACACTAACTAGACACTACACTACACACACTACACTACACACACTACACACACTACACTACACACACTACACACACTACACACTACACACACTACACTACACTAACTAGACACTACACTACACACACTACACACACTACACTACACTACATTCTCCACTACACTACACACACTACACTACACTACGCACTACAGACACCACACTACACTACACACCACACTACACTACACACCACACTACACACACTACACTACGCACTACAGACACTACACTACACACACTACACACTACACACACTACACACCACACTACACTACACACCACACTACACACAACACTACGCACTACACACACAGACACAATCCAGATCCTCACTCTGCTCTCCATGGCTCCGCTCCAGGTTTTGGTAAACTCCGTCTCGCCACACTCCGCCGCCACCCCCCCAGGGCCATGACGCCCGACGAGAGCGGGGAGCCCTCCCAAAGCCCGGAGCGGGATCCACAAACCGGGATCCGGAGCCCGAGTCCGGAAATTGTTTATTCTGCTTCTGGAATCCCGGATTTGGATTTTGGAATCCCGGATTGGGATTCTGGAATCCAGCATTGTGATTCTGGAATCCCGAATTGGGATTCCGGAAACCAAGATGCGGATTCTGGAAACCTGGATTCGGATTCTGGAATCCAGGACTGGGATTCTGGAATCCAGGATTGGGATCCAGGTTCTGGAATCCAGGATTGGGATTGTGAAATCTAGGTGGGGAGTTTTGCAATCCCGTGGCCGGGTTTTGAAAGTTCGGGTTGGAGTATCCAAAATCCGGGCCGGAGTTCCAATCTCCGGTTCGGGGATTCCGGAATCCCGAAGCGGCATTGGGGATTCTGGCTCCGGGATTTGCGGACTTCTGCCGGAGAGCCTTGGAGGGGATGACGGTGACGATGTCCTTACTGCGGCAGCGATAGACCTCCACCATCCTGCAACAACAACAACAACGTCAACAACAACGTCAACAACATCGTCAACAACATCAACATCGTCAACAACAACAATGTGAACATCGTCAAAATCAACAACGTCAACAACAACAACATCGTCAACAACAACAACATCGTCAACAACAACAACATCGTCAACATCGTCATCATCAACATCGTCAACAACATCAACAACGTCAACAACAACAACATCGTCAACAACATCAACAACATCGTCAACAACAACATCAACAACGTCAACATCAACAACAACATCAACAACATCAACAACAACGTCAACAACATCAACATCGTCAACAACATCAACAACATCGTCAACAACAACATCAACAACGTCAACAACAACAACATCGTCAACAACATCAACAACATCGTCAACAACAACATCAACAACGTCAACATCAACAACATCGTCAACAACATCAACAACGTCAACAACAACATCAACAACATCGTCAACAACATCAACAACAACGTCAACAACATCAACATCGTCAACAACATCAACATCAACAACATCGTCAACAACAACAACATCAACAACGTCAACAACATCAACAACATCAACATCAACAACAACGTCAACAACAACAACATCGTCAAGAACATTAACATCAACAACATCGTCAACAACATCAACAACATCAACAACGTCAACAACAACAACAACATCAACAACAACGTCAACAACAACGTCAACAACAACAACATCAACAACGTCAACATCAACAACAACGTCAACAACAACATCGTCAACAACATCGTCAACAACATCAACAACAACATCAACAACAACATCAACAACAACGTCAACAACAACAACATCAACAACGTCAACATCAACAACGTCAACAACAACAACATCGTCAACAACATCAACAACGTCAACAACAACATCAACAACATCGTCAACAACAACATCAACAACGTCAACAACAACATCAACAACAACGTCAACAACAACAACATCAACAACGTCAACATCAACAACAACGTCAACAACAACATCGTCAACAACAACATCAACAACAACATCAACAACAACGTCAACAACAACAACATCAACAACGTCAACATCAACAACGTCAACAACAACAACAACATCAACAACGTCAACATCAACAACAACGTCAACAACAACAACATCGTCAACAACAACATCGTCAACAACATCAACAACATCGTCAACAACATCAACAACATCGTCAACAACAACTTCTTCACATCCACCTTTGTATCCCCTCCCCCCCCCACTCTCTCACCTGTAGCCCCCACTCACTCACCTGTAGCCCCCCACTCTCCTGTGCCTGTGCCCCCCACTCTCTCTCACCTGTAGCCCCCCACTCTCTCACCTGTAGCCCCCCACTACCTGTAGCCCCCCACTCTCTCACCTGTAGCCCCCCACTACCTGTAGCCCCCCACTCTCTCACCTGTAGCCCCCCACCCACCTGTAGCCCCTCACTCTCTCACCTGTAGCCCCCCACTCTCTCTCCTGTAGCCACCCACTACCTGTAGCCCCCCACTCTCTCACCTGTAGCCCCCCACTACCTGTAGCCCCCCACTCTCTCACCTGTAGCCCCCCACTACCTGTAGCCCCCCACTCTCTCACCTGTAGCCCCCCACTACCTGTAGCCCCCCACTCTCTCACCTGTAGCCCCCCAATACCTGTAGCCCCCCACTCTCTCACCTGTAGCCCCCCACTCTCTCTCCTGTGCCCCCCACTAACTGTAGCCCCCCCACTCTCTCTCCTGTAGCCCCCCACTCTCTCACCTGTAGCACCCCACCCACCTGTAGCCTCCCACTCTCTCACCTGTAGCCCCCCACTCTCTCTCCTGTAGCCACCCACTACCTGTAGCCCCCCACTCTCTCTCCTGTAGCCCCCCACTACCTGTAGCCCCCCACTCTCTCACCTGTAGCCCCCCACCCACCTGTAGCCCCTCACTCTCTCACCTGTAGCCCCCCACTCTCTCTCCTGTAGCCACCCACTACCTGTAGCCCCCCACTCTCTCACCTGTGGCCCCCCACTACCTGTAGCCCCCCATTCTCTCTCCTGTAGCCCCCCACTCACCTGTAGCCCCCCACTCTCTCTCCTGTAGCCCCCCACTCACCTGTGCCCCCCACTCACCTGTAGCCCCCCACTCTCCTGTGCCCCCCACTCTCTCTCACCTGTAGCCCCCCACTCTCTCACCTGTAGCCCCCCACTACCTGTAGCCCCCCACTCTCTCACCTGTAGCCCCCCACTACCTGTAGCCCCCCATTCTCTCTCCTGTAGCCCCCCACTCACCTGTAGCCCCCCACTCTCTCTCCTGTAGCCCCCCACTCACCTGTGCCCCCCACTCACCTGTAGCCCCCCACTACCTGTGCCCCCCACACTCAACTGTGCCCCCCACTACCTGTGCCCCCCACTACCTGTGCCCCCCACTACCTGTGCCCTCCACTCACCTGTGCCCCCAACTCACCTGTGCCCCCCACACTCACCTGTGCCCCCCACACTCACCTGTGCCCCCCACACTCACCTGTAGCCCCCCACTACCTGTGCCCCCCACTACCTGTGCCCCCCACACTCACCTGTAGCCCCCCACTACCTGTGCCCCCCACTCACCTGTGCCCCATCATCTCTCCGTGTCTCCGCGTGGCTCTCTCAGCGGTCTCTGGGCTGTCAAAGACCACGAAGCCCAAGCCGGAGCCTCTCCCAAACTCGTCCACACACAGAGTCACCGACTCTGTCTCTACGGGGATGTCTACACACAGACACAGAGACACAGAGACACGGGGAGAGAGACACACTCACTCATACACTCACTCATACACTCACTCACTCACTCAAACACTCACTCACTCATACACTCACTCACTCATACACTCACTCACTCGCTCACACACTCACTCACTCATACACTCACTCACTCACACACTCACTCACTCACTCACACTCTCACTCACTCGTCCACACACAGAGTCACCGACTGTGTCTCTACGGGGATGTCTACACAGAGAGACACAGAGACACAGAAACACACTCACTCACTCACTCATACACTCACTCACTCACACACTGACTCACTCATACACTCACTCACACACTCACTCACTCACACACTCACTCACTCACTCATACACTCACTCACTCACTCACCCACTCACTCATACACTCACTCACTCACTCACCCACTCACTCACCCACTCACCCACCCACTCACCCACCCACCCACTCACTCACTCACTCACCCACTCACTCACCCACTCACTCACCCACTCACTCACTCATACACTCACTCATACATTTACCCACTCACTCACCCACTCACTCACTCTCTCACTCACTCATTCACTCACTCACTCACTCATACACTCACTCACTCACACACTCACTCACTCACACTCTCACTCACTCGTCCACACACAGAGTCACCGACTGTGTCTCTACGGGGATGTCTACACAGAGAGACACAGAGACACAGAAACACACTCACTCACTCATACACTCACTCACTCACACACTGACTCACTCATACACTCACTCACACACTCACTCACTCACACACTCACTCACTCACTCATACACTCACTCACTCACTCACCCACTCACTCATACACTCACCCACTCACTCATACACTCACTCACTCACTCACCCACTCACTCACCCACTCACCCACCCACTCACCCACTCACTCACCCACTCACTCACTCATACACTCACTCATACATTTACCCACTCACTCACCCACTCACTCACTCTCTCACTCACTCATTCACTCACTCACCCACTCACTCACTCACCTACTCACCCACTCACGCACCTACTCTCTCACTCACTCACCCACCAACTCACTCACCCATTCACTCACCCACTCACCTACTCACCCACTCACCCACCTACTCTCTCACTCACTCACCCACCAACTCACTCACCCATTCACTCACCCACCCACCCACTCACCCACCCACCCACTCTCTCACTCACCAGGAAAGAAGAGTTGAACGTCGTGGACTGAGGCTTCGTAGAGGAGTCCCCGCAGCCGGACGCAGCGCTCCCGGGCGAGAGAGACTCTCCAAGTCTCCTGGGCGAGCTCCAGCTGAGACAGCGAGGACTGAGTGACTGGGGAGAGAGTGGGGAGAGTGGGTAGAGAGTGGGGAGCGTGGGTGGGGAGAGAGTGGGGAGAGAGTGGGGGGAGAGTGGGGAGAGAGTGGGTGGGGAGAGAGTGGGGAGAGAGTGGGGAGAGAGTGGGTGGGGAGAGAGTGGGTGGGGAGAGAGTGGGGAGAGTGGGGAGAGAGTGGGTGGGGAGAGTGGGTGGGGAGAGAGTGGGTGGGGAGAAAGTGGGGAGAGAGTGGGGGGAGAGTGGGTGAAGAGAGAGTGGGGGGAGAGTGGGGAGAGGGTGGGGAGAGTGGGGAGAGAGTGGGGAGAGAGTGGGGAGAGAGTGGGGGGAGAATGGGGGGAGAGTGGGGAGAGTGGGGAGAGAGTGGGTGGGGAGAGAGTGGGTGGGGAGAGAGTGGGTGGGGAGAGAGTGGGTGGGGAGAGTGTGGAGAGAGTGGGGAGGGAGTGAGTGAGTGAGTGGTGAGTGAGAGACTGAGTGAGTGACTGAGTGAGTGAGTGACTGAGTGAGTGAGTGTGTGAGTGAGTGAGCAAGTGAGTGAGCAAGTGAGTGAGTGGGTGAGTGACTGAGTGAGTGAGTGTGTGAGTGAGTGACTGAGTGAGAGACTGAGTGAATGTGTGAGTGAGTGACTGAGTGAGTGGTGAGTGAGTGAGAGAGTGGTGAGTGAGAGACTGAGTAAGTGACTGAGTGAGAGACTGAGTGAGTGAGTGACTGAGTGAGTGAGTGTGTGAGTGAGTGAGCAAGTGAGTGAGTGTGTGAGTGAGTGGGTGAGTGACTGAGTGAGTGAGTGTGTGAGTGAGTGACTGAGTGAGAGACTGAGTGAATGTGTGAGTGAGTGACTGAGTGAGTGGTGAGTGAGTGAGAGAGTGGTGAGTGAGAGACTGAGTAAGTGACTGAGTGAGAGACTGAGTGAGTGACTGAGTGAGTGAGTGACTGAGTGAGTGAGTGTGTGAGTGAGTGAGCAAGTGAGTGAGTGGGTGAGTGGGTGGGTGAGTGACTGAGTGAGTGAGTGACTGAGTGAGTGAGTGTGTGAGTGAGTGACTGAGTGAGAGACTGAGTGAGTGAATGACTGAGTGAGTGACTGAGTGAGTGACTGAGTGAGTGAGTGACTGGGTGGTGAGTGACTGAGTGAGTGAGTGAGTGACTGAGTGAGTGACTGGGTGGTGAGTGACTGAGTGAGTGACTGAGTGAGTGAGTGACTGAGTGAGTGACTGAGTGAGTGAGTGAGTGACTGAGTGAGTGACTGAGTGACTGAGTGAGTGACTGAGTGAGTGACTGAGTGAGTGAGTGTGTGACTGAGTGAGTGACTGAGTGAGTGAGTGAGTGACTGAGTGAGTGAGTGAGTGACTGAGTGAGTGAGTGACTGAGTGAGTGACTGAGTAAGTGACTGAGTGAGTGACTGAGTGAGTGACTGAGTGAGTGACTGACTGACTGAGTGAGTGACTGAGTGAGTGACTGAGTGACTGAGTGAGTGACTGAGTGACTGAGTGAGTGAGTGAGTGACTGAGTGACTGAGTGAGTGACTGAGTGAGTGAGTGACTGAGTGAGTGACTGAGTGAGTGAGTGACTGAGTGAGTGACTGAGTGAGTGAGTGACTGAGTGAGTGAGTGAGTGACTGAGTGAGCGAGTGAGTGACTGAGTGAGTGAGTGAGTGACTGAGTGAGTGACTGAGTGACTGAGTGAGTGACTGAGTGAGCGAGCGAGTGACTGAGTGAGTGACTGAGTGAGTGACTGAGTGAGTGACTGAGTGACTGAGTGACTGAGTGAGTGAGTGACTGAGTGACTGAGTGACTGAGTGACTGACTGAGTGAGTGACTGAGTGACTGAGTGAGTGACTGAGTGACTGAGTGAGTGACTGAGTGACTGACTGAGTGAGTGACTAAGTGACTGACTGAGTGAGTGACTGAGTGAGTGAGTGACTGAGTGAGTGACTGAGTGAGTGACTGAGTGTGTGACTGAGTGAGTGACTGAGTGAGTGACTGAGTGAGTGACTGAGTGACTGACTGAGTGAGTGACTGAGTGACTGACTGAGTGAGTGACTAAGTGACTGACTGAGTGAGTGACTGAGTGAGTGTGTGACTGAGTGACTGAGTGAGTGAGTGACTGAGTGAGTGACTGAGTGACTGAGTGAGTGACTGAGTGACTGACTGAGTGAGTGACTGAGTGAGTGACTGAATGACTGACTGAGTGAGTGACTGAGTGAGTGTGTGAGTGACTGACTGAGTGAGTGACTGAGTGAGTGACTGAGTGAGTGAGTGACTGAGTGAGTGACTGAATGACTGAATGACTGAGTGAGCGAGCGAGCGAGCGGCCGACCCGCCATCCCCTCCCTGCCCCTCACCCGTCACGTATCTCCCGCCCATGCGGTCGCCGTTCCGTGCCAGCGCCTTGCTCAGCTCCTCCTCCACGCCCTCCGGGCCCCCGCCGACCACCACGAAGCTCTCCCCTCGGGGCAGGCCCGAGGGGAGGAAGGTCGGCACCAGGAGACGGAGCGTCACACCGGGCCCCAGAAAGGCCGCTACGCGCGGTCCGCTGGCTGAGCTGGCGTACGGCAGCCCGGACAGCAGTAGCACCGCCACCGGTGGTGGTGGTGACGGGGGTGGTGGTGACGGGGGTGGTGGAGACGCGGAGGTGGTGGTGGTGGTGCTGTGGGGGAGATGGTGGGGAGGAGAGGGGAGAGAGGGTGAGGTGGTGGTGGTGGTGGTGGGGGTGGTGGTGGTGGGGGTGGGGGTGGTGGTGGTGGTGGAGGTGTTGGTGGTGGGGGTGGTGGTGGTGGAGGTGGTGGTGGTGGAGGTGGTGGTGGTGCTGGGGGTGGTGGTGGTGGTGGTGGGAGTGATGGTGGTGGTGGTGGTGGAGGTGGTGGTGGTGGTGGTGGTGGCGGTGGTGGTGGTGGCGGTGGTGGTGGTGGTGGTGGTGGCGGTGGTGGTGGTAGTGGTGGAGGTGGTGGTGGAGGTGGTGGTGTTGGTGGAGGTGGTGGTGGTGTTGGTGGTGGTGGAGGTGGTGGTGGAGGTGTGATGGTGGGGGTGGTGTTGGTGGTGGTGGAGGTGGTGGTGGTGGGGTGGTGGTGTGGGGGAGAGAGATGGGGAGATGAGGAGAAGGGGTAGGGGAGGCTGCGGATGATACTGATTATGATGATGCTGATGATGATACTGCTGATGATACTGATTATGATGATGTTGATGATACTGCTGATACTGATTATGATGATGATGATTATACTGCTGATACTGATTACGATGATGCTGATGATACTGCTGATGATACTGATTATGATGATGCTGATGATGATACTGCTGATGATACTGATTATGATGATGCTGCTGATGATACTGATTATGATGATGCTGATGATACTGATTATGATGATGCTGATGATACTGCTGATACTGATTATGATGATGCTGATGATACTGCTGATACTGATTATAATGATGCTGATGATACTGCTGATGATACTGCTGATGATGCTGATGATGGTGCTGCTGATGATGATGTTGATGATAATGGTGCTGATGCTGATTATGATGATGTTGATGATGATGGTGCTGATGTTGATGGTGTTGATGCTGATTATGATGATGCTGATGATGATAATGATTCTGATGATGATGCCAATGATGATGATGCTGATGATGCTGCTGATGATGATGCTGCTGATGCTGCTGATGATGATGCTGATGATGATGCTGCTGATGATGGTGATGCTGCTACTGCTGATGATGATGCTGCTGCTGATGCTGCTGCTGATGATGATGCTGGTAGCATACTCTGCCCTCTGCTTGTCGGTGTCTCTGAGGGGGTACTCGGGAAGCGGTGGATAACCTCCTCCTCCACCTCCATCATCATCATCATCAGCAGCAGAGGAGGAGGAACCCTACACACATCATCATCAGAATCAGCACCACCACCTTCATCATCATCATCATCATCACACACACAGACACACACACAGACACACACATACAACAACAACCGCCATTCGCCACTAAGTGGCGGTGACGTCACCACGACGCTTGTGCCAGGCTATGTGCACCTTGAGGCCACTTGAAGTGTGGAACGCCCGCTGGCAGGAGGTCACGGGGCAGACCCAGGTGCCACGGGTCGACTGACTGAGATGAGTGGCTGATGCACCACCTGTGCCCCCTACTGTGCCAACCTGCTGTGCTTTAGCCACCCGGCGCTCCGCTCGTTGTTCTGAGCGTCGCTCCTCCGCCCTCCGTTGTTGTTGGAGGGCGACTACCTCCAACTGCCCAGTAGCGTCCTTCACGAGCCTCCTCCACAGAGGCCGATCTTGACACCGCTGGTACCAGTCATCGGCAAATCCACTCAGCTCCACGTTCTCCTGTACCACATCACTCCCATCTCTTCTCTAGCCCGTGCCGCGCCCGTTTAACCCCCTCGATCCGGCCGAACAAAAGCTGTTTCGGCATGCGGTGGCTGGGTATGCGGGCTACATGACCCAGCCAACGCAGCCTTGCCTGCCGGAGGAGCTCACCGATGGGACCGTGCCCAGATCTTTCAAGGATTTGTGAGCTCCTCACACCATCCAGCCTGGTTAAACCCAGGATGGAGCGTAGGCAGGCCCACCTAAATGTTTCTAACCGGCGAAGATGTTCCATTAGGGGGGTCCACGTTTCACAAGCGTAGAGAAGGGAGGGAATGACCGTGGCCGAGAAGACCTGAAGCTTAGTGCGGAGTGACAGACCAGGTAGCTTCCACACGGCGTTACGCAACCGATGAAAAGATATTGCCGCTCGACTGATTCGGAGTGAGACCTCTGCTGTTAAACTGGAGCCGGTCATAAGCACACTGCCCAGGTATGGGAAACACTCCACTCTCTCCACAACTGCCCCCTCACCGATTGGGAGTTGTAGCGGTGGAGTGTCCGATGGCACAAAATACCCAGGCAGGTGCTTAGTTTTGGTGGGGCTGATGGTAAGACCCCATCTCTTAGTGGCACGCTCCAGTTTCAGCAGCAGCGTCTCCAACTCCTCCTCTGAATGAGCAGCTATTACCAAATCATCGGCATACATAACGTGGTTGAGCAATAGGGAGCCATCCCTTGACCGCACCCGGGCATCGATCAGCCTCCCATTATATCTGTACCAAATGGAGATTCCCCTGGTACAGCTATTGAAGGCTTCACGAACTATGCGGTCAAAATAGATATTAAATAATGTGGGAGCCAGAGGACATCCCTGTCGCACCCCAAGGTGTACAGGGAATGGCTCTGACTCCCGGCCACGTAGTTTTACCCGGGCCCGCTCACCATCATGAGGGTCCTTAATGATCGTGAGCAGAGGGTCAGGGACTCCAAAAGCACGAAGAACAACCCAGAGCCCAGGCCTACTGATGGTATCATAGGCCTTGACCAGGTCAATAAAGCAGAGATGTAGGTCTTGCTGGAATTCCTTACACCTCTGCTGTAGCAGACACACAGACACACACAGACACACACACAGACACACACACAGACAACAACAACCGCCATTCGCTACTAAGTGGCGGTGACGTCACCACGACGCTTGTGCCAGGACATGTGCACCTTGAGGCCACGTGGAGTGTCGAACGCCCGCTGGCAGGTCACGGGGCAGACCCAGGTGCCACGGGTCGACTGACTGAGATGACTGGCTGATGCACCACCTGTGCCCCCTCCTGTGCCAACCTGCTGTGCTTTAGCCACCCGGCACTCCGCTTGTTGTTGTGAGCGTCGCTCCTCCGCCGTCCGTTGTTGTTGGAGGGCGACTGCCTCCAACTGCCCAGTAGCGTCCTTCACGAGCCTCCTCCACAGAGGCCGATCTTGACACCGCTGGTACCAGTCATCGGCAAGTCCACTCAGCTCCACGTCCTCCTGTACCACATCACTCCATCTCTTCTCTAGCCCGTGCCGCGCCCATTTAGCCCCCTCAATCCGGATGAACAAAAGCTGTTTCGGCATGCGGTGGCTGGGCATGCGGGCTACATGACCCAGCCACCGCAGCCTTGCCTGCCAGAGGAGCTCACCGATGGGACTTTGCCCAGATCTTTCAAGGATTTTTGAGCTCCTCACACAATCCAATCTGGTTAAACCCAGGATGGATCGTAGGCAGGCCAGCCTAAATGTTTCTAACCGGCGAAGATGTCCCATTAGGGGGGTCCACGTTTCGCAAGCGTAGAGAAGGGAGGGAATGACCGTGGCCGAGAAGACCTGAAGCTTAGTGCGGAGCGACAGACCAGGTAGCTTCCACACAGCGTTACGCAACCGATGAAAAGATATTGCCGCTCGACTGATTCGGAGTGAGACCTCTGCTGTTAAACTGGAGCCGGTCATAAGCACACTGCCCAGGTATGGGAAACTCTCCACTCTCTCCACAACTGCCCCATCACCGATTGGGAGTTGTGGGGGTGGAGTGTCCGATGGTACAAAATACCCAGGCAGGTGCTTAGTTTTGGTGGGGCTGATGGTAAGGCCCCACCTCACCACACAGACACACACACAGACACACACACACAGACACACACACACTTACCGAGCAGAATGTCCTGCAGCTGGTGTGGACTCTGAGACGATGACTCCTAATCACAACTGATGATGCTGCTGATGATGAGTGATGTGTAGCAGCTATAATAGCAGCAGCAGCAGCAATTCTCATAGGATTAGCAGCTATAGGACGAGCCGCTATAGGATTAGTAGGAATAGGAGCTGTAGGAGTAGCTGCAGCTATAGGGTGAGTAGCTGCTGCTATAGGGTGAGTAGCTGCTGCTATAGGGTGAGTAGCTGCTGCTATAGGGTGAGTAGATGCAGCTATAGGGTGAGTAGCTGCTGCTATAGGGTGAGAAGCTGCTGCTATAGGGTGAGTAGCTGCAGCTATAGGGTGAGTAGCTGCAGCTATAGGGTGAGTAGCTGCAGCTATAGGGTGAGTAGCTGCTGCTATAGGGTGAGTAGCTGCTGCTATAGGGTGAGTAGCTGCAGCTATAGGGTGAGTAGCTGCAGCTATAGGGTGAGTAGCTGCTGCTATAGGGTGAGTACCTGCTGCTATAGGGTGAGTAGCTGCTGCTATAGGGTGAGTAGCTGTTGCAGTTCTGTGGATGATTGCCACAGCATAGCGACCGGATAGCAACCTACACATAGACATCGTGTCTGTGTGTCTCTGTGTGTGTATGTGTGTGTGTCTCTGTGTGTCTGTGTCTGTGTGTGTCTCTGTGTGTGTCTGTGTGTGTCTGTGTATGTGTCTGTGTGTCTCTCTGTGTGTCTCTGTGTGTGTCTATCTGTGTGTGTCTGTGTGTGTCTGTGTCTCTCTCTGTGTGTCTGTGTGTGTCTATCTGTGTGTGTCTGTGTCTGTGTGTGTGTGTCTGTGTGTGTGTCTGTGTGTGTGTCTCTCTCTGTGTGTGTCTCTGTGTGTCTGTGTCCAGTAACCCCGGAGGTACAATGCGGTAACCTAAGATGCTGCTGCTGCTGCTGCCACCCCACGTGCTGCTGCTGCTGCTGATGATGATGACTCTGCTGCTGATGCTGATGACTCTGCTGCTGCTGATGATGACTCTGCTGCTGCTGATGATGACTCTGCTGCTGCTGATGATGCTGCTGATGATGATGTTGCTGCCACCCCACGTGGTGCCGTGGGGGTGCCCGCCAGAGCGGTTCAGAGGGCGTCCGGTCAAGCACGTGGAGGGGGCGGTACCGCCCGGTGTGATGACGTCATGTCACCCACCAAGTGTGTTATGACGTGACCGAGTGTGTGTGAACCGGCGGCCATGTTGGCTAGGGGCGGGTGGAAGGGGAGCATGCGTGATGACGTCACGTATACGGGGGGGTTGTCTAATGACGTCATGTACACGGGTGTGTGTGGTGACGTCACCGAGCGTGTGTGTGACCGGTGGGATGGCGGGGGGGTGGCAGAGAGAGGAGCCATGTGTGCTGACGTCACGCTGTCTCGTTTGCGCGACAACGTCACGTCACCAAGTTTTCGCGAGCAACGTCACGCCACCGAGTGTGCGCGATGATGTGACGTCACCGAGTGTGCGCGATGACGTCACGTCACCGAGTAATGTGTGTCTGTGTGTGTGTGGGGAGCGGTGGCTCCAGTTTAACAGCAGAGGTCTCACTCCCAATCAGTCGAGCGGCAATATCTTTTCATCGGTTGCGTAACGCTTTGTGGAAGCTACCTGGTCTGTCGCTCCGCACTAAGCTTCAGGTCTTCTCGGCCACGGTCATTCCCTCCCTTCTCTACGCTTGCGAAACATGGACCCCCCTAATGGAACATCTTCGCCGGTTAGAAACATTTAGATTGGCCTGCCTACGATCCATCCTGGGTTTAACCAGACTGGATTGTGTGAGGAGCTCACAAATCCTTGAAAGATCTGGGCAGGGTCCCATCGGTGAGCTCCTTCGGCAGGCAAGGCTGCGATGGCTGGGTCATGTAGCCCGCATGCCCAGCCACCGCATGCCGAAACAGCTTTTGTTTGGCAGGATTGAGGGGGCTAAGCGGGCGCGGCACGGGCTAGAGAAGAGATGGAGTGATGTGGTACAGGAGGACGTGGAGCTGAGTGGACTTGCCGATGACTGGTACCAGCGGTGTCAAGATCGGCCTCTGTGGAGGAGGCTCGTGAAGGATGCTACTGGGCAGTTGGAGGCAGTCGCCCTCCAACAACAACGGAGGACGGAGGAGCGACGCTCACAACAACGAGCGGAGCGCCAAGTGGCTAAAGCACAGCAGGTTGGCACAGTAGGGCGCACAGGTGGTGCATCAGCCAGTCATCTCAGTCAGTCGACCCGTGGCACCTGGGTCTGCCCCGTGACCTCCTGCCAGCGGGCGTTCGACACTTCACGTGGCCTCAGGGTGCACATAGCCTGGCACAAGCGTCGTGGTGACGTCAGCACCACTTAGTGGCGAATGGCGGTTGTTGTTGTTAGGGAGCGGTGGGTGTAGTGGTTAGCGCTACGCTGCGCTACGAACCTGGCGACCCGAGTTCGATTCCCGCTCACGGCCACCACCGCCACCACCACTCAGTGACAGCGATTATCTGAACCGGTACCTGGGCCTCCCCTAGGTCGACTCAGCCTCAAGTGAGTAGTAACCTGTAGCGGTGTAGTGCAGTGACCATCGCTGGGGCTGGGGGAGACAAAGGCGGCCGGGCGTGGTGGTGCTGGTGGCCACCCCCTCTGTGTAGCCACAGTGCCGGGAGCCTTCATAGACGCTGCTACTAACAGCACTTGCCCCTACAGCCCTGCTAGAGGCTACCTGGGGGATCTTTGTCTTTGCTACTAACAGGACTTGCCCCTACAGCCCTGCTAGAGGCTACCTGGGGGATCTTTGTCTTTGCTACTAACAGCACTTGCCCCTACAGCCCTGCTAGAGGCTACCTGGGGGAGCTTTGTCTTTGCTACTAACAGCCACTTGCCCCTACAGCCCTGCTAGAGGTTACCTGGGTGATCTTTGTCTTTGCTACTAATAGCACTTGCCCCTACAGCCCTGCTAGAGGCAGCATGGGCGGGGCTGCTTATGTTAATGTGGCCCATGCGCGTCGGCAGCATGGGCGGGGCAGCTTATGTTAATGTTGCCCAAGTGTGTCGGCAGCATGGGCGGGGTAACTTATGTAAATGAAGCCCAAGTTTGTCAGCAGGATGGGCGGGGCAGCTTATGTTAATGTCGCCCAAGTGTGTCAGCAGCATGGGCGGGGCAGCTTATGTTAATGTAGCCCAAGCGCGTCAGCAGCATGGGCGGGGCAGCTTATGTTAATGTAAGTGATGGGAGGAGTTGGAAATCAATGCACCTCGTTTTACACAATCATACTGCTGACGGTGCAGGTTGCTGCTAGTGGTGATGGTACTAGTGGGTAGTGATGGTACTGGTGGGTAGTGATGGTAATAGTGGGTAGTGATGGTAGTAGTGGGTAGTGATGGTGGTGGTGGTGGGCTTGCACCAGTAAAGGGCTACAGCTAGTAGTGATGGTAGTAGTGGGTAGTGATGGTACTAGTGGGTAGTGATGGTACTAGTGGGTAGTGATGGTACTAGTGGGTAGTGATAGTACTGGTGGTGGTGGGCTACCACCAATGAAGGACTACAGCTAGTGGTGATGGTAGTAGTGGGTAGTGATGGTACTGGTGGTGGTGGTGGTGAGCTACCACCAATGAAGGACTACAGCTAGTGGTGATGGTACTAGTGGGTAGTGATGGTACTGGTGGTGGTGGTGGGCTTGCACCAGTAAAGGGCTACTGCTAGTGGTGATGGTACTAGTGGGTAGTGATGGTACTGGTGGTGGTAGTGGGCTTGCACCAGTAAAGGGCTACTGCTAGTGGTGATGGTACTAGTGGGTAGTGATGGTACAGGTGGTGGTGGTGGTGGGCTACCACCAATGAAGGACTACAGCTAGTGGTGATGGTACTAGTGGGTAGTGATGGTACTGGTGGTGGTGGTGGGCTACCACCAATGAAGGACTACAGCTAGTGGTGATGGTACTAGTGGGTCGTGATGGTACTGGTGGTGGTGGTGGGCTACCACCAGTAAAGGGCTACTGCTGGTAGTGATGGTACTAGTGGGTAGTGATGGTACTGGTGGTGGTGGTTGGCTACCACCAATGAAGGACTACAGCTAGTGGTGATGGTACTAGTGGGTAGTGATGGTACTGGTGGTGGTGGGCTTGCACCAATGAAGGACTGCCAGGTCTAAAATGGAAACATTACAGCCATTTGACTTGAACTGGTTGATAATGTCCCATCATGTCGGTTGAAATTGTGTCTATGTCTGTATATGTTGATGGCTTCATGAACGAATCTTTGTTGATAGCCAGTGGGTTCATATTCTTGGTTCTTTCGGTAAAGTCACAAACCACGTTAGAAGGGAAACAATAAAATAATAAAAATATAAAACAATACAATTCTCACGACGTTTCGACTTCACAAGAAGCAATCATCATCAGCTGTGAAAACCACAGCAAGAACATTTGAAAAAAGTGGCGGTGTTTTTTCAAATGTTTTTGCTGTGGTTTTCACAGCTGATGATGATTGCTGCTTTGTGTTGCAGTCGAAACGTCGTGAGAATTTTATTGTTTTATTTTTATTTATTATTTTATTGTTTCCCTTCTAACGTGGTGGTGACTTTACCGAAAGAACCAAGAATAATAATTTTATTGTTTTACAATAATTTTATTGTTTTATATATTTTTATTATTTTATTGTTTCCCTTCTAACGTGGTGGTGACTTTACTGAAAGAACCACGAATAATAATTTTATTGTTTTACAATAATATTGTTTTATATTTTTATTATTTTATTGTTTCCCTTCTAACGTGGTGGTGACTTTACCGAAAGAACCAAGAATAATAATTTTATTGTTTTATATATTTATTATTTTATTGTTTCCCTTCTATAACGTGGTGGTGACTTTACCGAAAGAACCAAGAATGTGAATCCCTGCAGTCACGAAAGCTTTAAACCGAAATTTAGCCGGTGGGTTTGCAAAGCACCTTCCTCTTAGAGAAATCAATTTCGTGCGTGCCAGCCGCATCAGCCACGGCAGAAGTATTGGTCCTAGGGGCCGTCCCATAAATGACGTCACGCACCTGGGGGTGCTTGGGGGGGTCAGACATTTATGACGATGCGTGACGAGAGGGGGGGGGGGTGAGAAATGTGACGTCACATCAAAATGCGAAACTTTATCAATAAATACAGACAACACGTTCTACTTGAATTAAGTTGACTTTTTTTAAAATAAATGTTTTTCTTAAATTTTGATTTAAAGCTTTCGTGACTGCAGTGATTCATATTCTTGGCTCTTTCGGTAAAGTCACGTTGAAGGGAAACAATAAAATAATAAAATATATACAATATATATGTTTTATATATACTTTATTATATAAAGTAATAAAATATATAAAATAAATATGTTTTATATATTTTATTGTTTCTTTTCAACGTGACTTTGAAGGGAAACAACAATAAAATAATAAAAAAATATATAAAATATATGTTTTATATATACTTTGTTATATAAAATAATAAAATATATATAATATATGCTTTATATATGTTTTATTATTTTATTGTTTCCCTTCAACGTGACTTTACCGAAAGAGCTAAGATAATAAATGTTTGTCTCCCACAACATCAGAGTGCGGCGCCTACGTTAAATACGCAACTACGATGGCAATCGTTTTAAAGCGATTTGAAGCACCTTTTATTTTCAAAATGTAAATATGGTTTTGGTGGGGGGCGGAGCCGGTTCACGCCCACTTCACGTCATTCATATGCAGTCTCCGCCCCCTTGCCTCAAGGTTGATTGACGTGGAGTGGGCGTGGTTCATACCCATACATGGGCATGGGCGGGGGGCACGAGGTTGATTGACGTAAAGTGGGCGTGGGCATACCCATATATGGGCAAATGGGGGGGGGCACGATTATGATTGACGTAGAGTGGGCGGGGTTTATACCCATACATGGGCGGGGGCGGGCACGAGGTTGATTGACGTAAAGGGGCGCTAGGCATACCCATACATGGGCAAATAGGGGGGGGGGGGCACGATGATGATTGACGTGGAGTGGGCGGGGTTTATACCCATACATGTGCACGAGGGGGCGTGGCTCAAAAATGATAGCCGTGGAGTAGGCGTGGTTTATGTCCATATATGGGCATGAGGAGGGCGGGACTTTGAGGTTGATTGACGTGAGACTCCTCCCCCTTCTCGTCGTTCTAAGATGGCGACTCTGTGAAGAGAGAAGCCGTGGTTCGCGATTTGGTAACGGAAGCCGCCACGATTTTTACTTTTTAACTTCTTTAAACTTCTTTAATTAAACAAAAAATGTGAACGTAGAACTAATGAAAGTTAAGTCGTTGGTTTTTTTGTATTTTGTCTTAATTTTAAAGCGAAAAAATTCGCTTTAAAATTTGTTGAAATCCCCTCACGACTACTTTCACCACTCTCACCATCACCATCATCACCACTCTCACCATCATCATCATCATCATCACTCTCACCATCATCACTCTCACCATCACCACTCTCACCATCACCACCATCATCACCACTCTCACCATCACCATCATCACTCTCACCATCATCATCATCACTCTCACCCTCATCATCACCATCACTCTCACCATCATCACTCTCACCCTCACCACCATCATCACCACTCTCACCACCACTCACCACCATCATCACCACCATCACTCTCACCATCACCATCATCATCACTCTCACCATCACCATCATCACCCTCATCATCACTCTCACCATCACCACTCTCACCCTCACCACCATCACTCTCACCATCACTCACCACCATCATCACCACCATCACCCTCACCCTCACCACCATCATCACCACTCTCACCATCACCATCATCATCACTCTCACCATCACCACTCTCACCCTCACCACCATCATCATCACTCTCACCACCACTCACCACCATCATCACCACCATCACTCTCACCACCACCATCACCATCATCACCACTCTCACCCTCATCATCATCACTCTCACCCTCACCACCATCATCACTCTCACCATCACTCTCACCACTCTCACCCTCACCACCATCACTCTCACCACTCTCACCATCATCACCCTCATCATCATCACTCTCACCACCACTCACCACCCTCATCACCATCATCACTCTCACCCTCACCACCATCATCATCACTCTCACCACCACTCACCACCATCATCACCACCATCACCCTCACCACCACCATCATCACCACTCTCACCCTCATCATCATCACTCTCACCATCATCACTCTCACCCTCACCACCATCATCATCACTCTCACCATCACTCTCACCACTCTCACCCTCACCACCATCACTCTCACCACTCTCACCATCATCACCCTCATCATCATCACTCTCACCACCACTCACCACCATCATCACCACCATCACTCTCACCCTCACCACCATCATCACCACCACCATCACCCTCACCACTCTCACCCTCATCACCATCATCACCACTCTCACCATCATCACTCTCACCCTCACCACCATCACTACTCTCACCACCACACTCACCATCACCACCCTCACCACCATCATCACTCTCACCACTCTCACCCTCACCACCATCACCACTCTCACCACCATCATCACTCTCACCACTCTCACCCTCACCACCATCACCACTCTCACCACCACTCTCACCATCACCACCCTCACCCTCACCATCATTATCATCACCACCATCACCATCACTCTCACCATCATCACCACCACTCTTATCACCATCATCACCATCACTCTCACCATCACCACTCTCATCACCACTCTCACCACTCTCACCCTCACCACTCTCACTCTCACCACTCTCACTCTCACCACTCTCACCATCATCACCCTCACCACTCTCACCATCACCACTCTCACCCTCACCACTCTCACCACTCACCATCACCACCATCATCACCATCATCCCCACTCTCACCATCACCACCATCACTCTCACCATCACTCTCACCATCACCACTCTCACCCTCATCATCACCATCACTCTCACCATCACCACCACTCTCATCACCCTCACCACTCACCCTCAACACCATCATCACCACCACCATTACTCTCACCACCATCACCACTCTCACCACTCTCACCACCATCATCATCACTCACCACCATCACCACTCTAACCATCACCACTCTAACCATCACCACTCTCACCATCACTCTCACCACCACCATCACTCTCACCACTCTCACCATCACCCTCACCACTCACCACCATCATCACCATCACTCTCACCATCACCACTCTCACCATCACCACTCTCACCATCACCACCACCATCATCACCATCACTCTCACCACCGTCACCACTCTCACCCTCACCACCATCACCACTCTCACCCTCACCACTCTCACCACCATCATCACCATCACTCTCACCATCACCACTCTCACCATCATCACCATCACTCTCACCACTCTCACCATCACCACGCTCACCATCATCACCATCATCACCATCACTCTCACCACTCTCACCATCACCACTCTCATCCTCACCACTCTCACCATCATCACCATCACTCTCACCACTCTCACCATCACCACTCTCACCACTCTCACCACCATCATCACCATCACCACTCTCACCATCATCACCATCACCACTCTCATCACCATCACCACTCTCACCATCACCCTCACCACTCTCACCACCATCATCACTCTCACCATCATCACCACCACTGTCACCACCATCACCACTCTCACCACCATC
>NW_027423521.1:0-42500 GCF_048934315.1 Petromyzon marinus
TGAGTGAGTGACTAGCTGAGTGACTAGCTGAGTGATTGAGTGACTATCTGAGTGATTGAGTGACTATCTGAGTGATTGAGTGACTATCTGAGTGATTGAGTGACTATCTGAGTGACTATCTGAGTGACTAGCTGAGTGACTGAGTGACTACCTACAGAACAAGCGCATGACTAGCTGAGTGAGTGACTATCTGAGTGACTATCTGAGTGACTATCTGAGTGAGTGACTATCTGAGTGACTAACTGAGTGACTATCTGAGTGACTATCTGAGTGAGTGACTATCTGAGTGACTAACTGAGTGACTGCCTACAGAACAAGTGAGTGACTATCTGAGTGACTATCTGAGTGACTATCTGAGTGACTAGCTGACTATCTGAGTGACTATCTGAGTGACTATCTGAGTGACTATCTGAGTGAGTGACTATCTGAGTGACTATCTGAGTGAGTGACTATCTGAGTGACTAACTGAGTGACTGCCTACAGAACAAGTGAGTGACACTCTGAGTGACTATCTGAGTGAGTGACTATCTGAGTGACTATCTGAGTGAGTGACTATCTGAGTGACTAACTGAGTGACTGCCTACAGAACAAGTGAGTGACTATCTGAGTGACTATCTGAGTGAGTGACTATCTGAGTGACTATCTGAGTGAGTGACTATCTGAGTGACTAACTGAGTGACTATCTGAGTGATTGAGTGACTATCTAAGTGACTATCTGAGTGACTAGCTGAGTGACTGAGTGACTACCTACAGAACAAGCGCATGACTAGCTGAGTGAGTGACTATCTGAGTGACTATCTGAGTGAGTGACTATCTGAGTGACTAACTGAGTGACTATCTGAGTGACTATCTGAGTGAGTGACTATCTGAGTGACTAACTGAGTGACTGCCTACAGAACAAGTGAGTGACTATCTGAGTGACTATATGAGTGACTATCTGAGTGACTAGCTGACTATCTGAGTGACTATCTGAGTGACTATCTGAGTGACTATCTGAGTGAGTGACTATCTGAGTGACTATCTGAGTGAGTGACTATCTGAGTGACTAACTGAGTGACTGCCTACAGAACAAGTGAGTGACACTCTGAGTGACTATCTGAGTGAGTGACTATCTGAGTGACTATCTGAGTGAGTGACTATCTGAGTGACTAACTGAGTGACTGCCTACAGAACAAGTGAGTGACTATCTGAGTGACTATCTGAGTGAGTGACTATCTGAGTGACTATCTGAGTGAGTGACTATCTGAGTGACTAACTGAGTGACTATCTGAGCGTCTGAGTGACTAACTGAGTGACTGCCTACAGAAGAAGTGCGTGACTATCTGAGTGACTATCTGAGTGACTAGCTGAGTGAGCGAGTGACTATCTGAGTGACTATCTGAGTGACTATCTGAGTGACTATCTGAGTGACTATCTGAGTGAGTGAATATCTGAGTGACTAACTGAGTGACTATCTGAGTGACTATCTGAGTGACTATCTGAGTGAGTGACTATCTGAGTGACTAACTGAGTGACTGCCTACAGAACAAGTGAGTGACTATCTGAGTGACTATCTGAGTGACTATCTGAGTGACTAGCTGACTATCTGAGTGACTATCTGAGTGACTATCTAAGTGACTATCTGAGTGACTATCTGAGTGATTAACAATCTGAGTGACTATCTGAGTGAGTGACTATCTGAGTGACTAACTGAATGACTGCCTACAGAACAAGTGAGTGACTATCTGAGTGACTATCTGAGTGACTGAGTGAATGAGGTACTAGCTGAGTGAGTGACTATATGAGTGACTATCTGAGTGACTATCTGAGTGACTAACTGAGTGACTAGCTACAGAACAAGTGAGTGACTGTCTGAGTGACTATCTGTGTGACTGAGTGAGTGACTATCTGAGTGACTAACTGAGTGACTGCCTACAGAACTAGTGAGTGACTATCTGAGTGACTATCTGAGTGACTATCTGAGTGACTAACTGAGTGACTAACTGAGTGACTAACTGAGTGACTGCCTACAGAACAAGTGAGTGACTATCTGAGTGACTATCTGAGTGACTGAGTGAATGAGGTACTAGCTGAGTGAGTGACTATCTGAGTGACTATCTGAGTGACTATCTGAGTGACTAACTGAGTGACTACCTACAGAACAAGTGAGTGACTATCTGAGTGACTATCTGAGTGACTGAGTGAGTGACTATCTGAGTGACTAACTGAGTGACTGCCTACAGAACAAGTGAGTGACACTCTGAGTGACTATCTGAGTGATTGATGATCTGAGTGACTATCTGAGTGACTATCTGAGTGACTAGCTGATTGAGTGACTATCTGAGTGACTATCTGAGTGACTAGCTGAGTGAGTGAGTGACTAGCTGAGTGACTGAGTGAATGAGTGACTAGCTGACTATCTGAGTGACTATCTGAGTGACTAACTGAGTGACTATCTGAGTGACTGAGTGAGTGACTAGCTGAGTGAGTGATTATCTGAGTGACTATCTGAGTGAGTGACTATCTGAGTGACTATCTGAGTGATTGACTATCTGAGTGACTAACTGAGTGACTGCCTACAGAACAAGTGAGTGACTAACTCAGTGACTATCTGAGTGACTATCTGAGTGACTATCTGAGTGACTAACTGAGTGACTACCTACAGAACAAGTGAGTGACTAACTGAGTGACTATCTGAGTGACTGAGTGAGTGACTATCTGAGTGACTAACTGAGTGACTGCCTACAGAACAAGTGAGTGACTAACTGAGTGACTATCTGAGTGACTGAGTGAGTGACTAACTGAGTGACTAACTGAGTGACTACCTACAGAACAAGTGAGTGACTATCTGAGTGAGTGACTATCTGAGTGACTATCTGAGTGACTATCTGAGTGACTATCTGAGTGAGTGACTAACTGAGTGACTAACTGAGTGACTACCTACAGAACAAGTGAGTGACTATCTGAGTGACTATCTGAGTGAGTGACTATCTGAGTGACTATCTGAGTGAGTGACTAACTGAGTGACTAACTGAGTGACTACCTACAGAACAAGTGCGTGACTAACTGAGTGACTACCTACAGAACAAGTGAGTGACTAACTGAGTGACTACCTACAGAACAAGTGAGTGACTATCTGAGTGACTATCTGAGTGACTGAGTGACTAACTGAGTGACTACCTACAGAACAAGTGAGTGACTAACTGAGTGACTACCTACAGAACAAGTGAGTGACTAACTGAGTGACTACCTACAGAACAAGTTAGTGACTATCTGAGTGACTGAGTGAGTGACTGAGTGAGTGACTAACTGAGTGACTAACTGAGTGACTACCTACAGAACAAGTGAGTGACTATCTGAGTGACTATCTGAGTGACTATCTGAGTGACTGAGTGAGTGACTAACTGAGTGACTAACTGAGTGACTACCTACAGAACAAGTGAGTGACTATCTGAGTGACTATCTGAGTGACTATCTGAGTGACTATCTGAGTGAGTGACTATCTGAGTGACTAACTGAGTGACTACCTACAGAACAAGTGCGTGACTATCTGAGTGACTATCTGAGTGACTATCTGAGTGAGTGACTAACTGAGTGACTAACTGAGTGACTACCTACAGAACAAGTGAGTGACTATCTGAGTGACTATCTGAGTGACTATCTGAGTGAGTGACTATCTGAGTGACTAACTGAGTGACTACCTACATAACAAGTGAGTGACTATCTGAGTGACTATCTGAGTGAATAACTGAGTGACTATCTAAGTGAGTGATTATCTGAGTGACTATCTGAGTGACTAACTGAGTGACTAACTGAGTGACTACCTACAGAACAAGTGCGTGACTAGCTGAGTGACTATCTGAGTGAGTGACTATCTGAGTGACTAACTGAGTGACTACCTACAGAACAAGTGAGTGACTAACTGAGTGACTATCTGAGTGACTATCTGAGTGACTATCTGAGTGACTAACTGAGTGACTATCTGAGTGACTAACTGAGTGACTAACTGAGTGACTGCCTACAGAACAAGTGAGTGACTATCTGAGTGACTATCTGAGTGACTATCTGAGTGACTAACTGAGTGACTAACTGAGTGACTAACTGAGTGACTGCCTACAGAACAAGTGAGTGACTATCTGAGTGACTATCTGAGTGACTGAGTGAATGAGGTACTAGCTGAGTGAGTGACTATCTGAGTGACTATCTGAGTGACTATCTGAGTGACTAACTGAGTGACTACCTACAGAACAAGTGAGTGACTATCTGAGTGACTATCTGAGTGACTGAGTGAGTGACTATCTGAGTGACTAACTGAGTGACTGCCTACAGAACAAGTGAGTGACACTCTGAGTGACTATCTGAGTGATTGATGATCTGAGTGACTATCTGAGTGACTATCTGAGTGACTAGCTGATTGAGTGACTATCTGAGTGACTATCTGAGTGACTAGCTGAGTGAGTGAGTGACTAGCTGAGTGACTGAGTGAATGAGTGACTAGCTGACTATCTGAGTGACTATCTGAGTGACTAACTGAGTGACTATCTGAGTGACTGAGTGAGTGACTAGCTGAGTGAGTGATTATCTGAGTGACTATCTGAGTGAGTGACTATCTGAGTGACTATCTGAGTGATTGACTATCTGAGTGACTAACTGAGTGACTGCCTACAGAACAAGTGAGTGACTAACTCAGTGACTATCTGAGTGACTATCTGAGTGACTATCTGAGTGACTAACTGAGTGACTACCTACAGAACAAGTGAGTGACTAACTGAGTGACTATCTGAGTGACTGAGTGAGTGACTGAGTGAGTGACTATCTGAGTGACTAACTGAGTGACTGCCTACAGAACAAGTGAGTGACTAACTGAGTGACTATCTGAGTGACTGAGTGAGTGACTAACTGAGTGACTAACTGAGTGACTACCTACAGAACAAGTGAGTGACTATCTGAGTGAGTGACTATCTGAGTGACTATCTGAGTGACTATCTGAGTGACTATCTGAGTGAGTGACTAACTGAGTGACTAACTGAGTGACTACCTACAGAACAAGTGAGTGACTATCTGAGTGACTATCTGAGTGAGTGACTATCTGAGTGACTATCTGAGTGAGTGACTAACTGAGTGACTAACTGAGTGACTACCTACAGAACAAGTGCGTGACTAACTGAGTGACTACCTACAGAACAAGTGAGTGACTAACTGAGTGACTACCTACAGAACAAGTGAGTGACTATCTGAGTGACTATCTGAGTGACTGAGTGACTAACTGAGTGACTACCTACAGAACAAGTGAGTGACTAACTGAGTGACTACCTACAGAACAAGTGAGTGACTAACTGAGTGACTACCTACAGAACAAGTTAGTGACTATCTGAGTGACTGAGTGAGTGACTGAGTGAGTGACTAACTGAGTGACTAACTGAGTGACTACCTACAGAACAAGTGAGTGACTATCTGAGTGACTATCTGAGTGACTATTTGAGTGACTGAGTGAGTGACTAACTGAGTGACTAACTGAGTGACTACCTACAGAACAAGTGAGTGACTATCTGAGTGACTATCTGAGTGACTATCTGAGTGACTATCTGAGTGAGTGACTATCTGAGTGACTAACTGAGTGACTACCTACAGAACAAGTGCGTGACTATCTGAGTGACTATCTGAGTGACTATCTGAGTGAGTGCTAACTGAGTGACTAACTGAGTGACTACCTACAGAACAAGTGAGTAACTATCTGAGTGACTATCTGAGTGACTCTCTGAGTGAGTGACTATCTGAGTGACTAACTGAGTGACTACCTACATAACAAGTGAGTGACTATCTGAGTGACTATCTGAGTGAATAACTGAGTGACTATCTGAGTGAGTGATTATCTGAGTGACTATCTGAGTGACTAACTGAGTGACTAACTGAGTGACTACCTACAGAACAAGTGCGTGACTAGCTGAGTGACTATCTGAGTGAGTGACTATCTGAGTGACTAACTGAGTGACTACCTACAGAACAAGTGAGTGACTAACTGAGTGACTATCTGAGTGACTATCTGAGTGACTATCTGAGTGACTAACTGAGTGACTATCTGAGTGACTAACTGAGTGACTGCCTACAGAACAAGTGAGTGACTATCTGAGTGACTATCTGAGTGACTGAGTGAATGAGGTACTAGCTGAGTGAGTGACTATCTGAGTGACTATCTGAGTGACTATCTGAGTGACTAACTGAGTGACTACCTACAGAACAAGTGAGTGACTAACTGAGTGACTATCTGAGTGACTATCTGAGTGACTATCTGAGTGACTAACTGAGTGACTATCTGAGTGACTAACTGAGTGACTAACTGAGTGACTGCCTACAGAACAAGTGAGTGACTAACTGAGTGACTATCTGAGTGACTAACTGAGTGACTATCTGAGTGACTAACTGAGTGACTAACTGAGTGACTGCCTACAGAACAAGTGAGTGACTATCTGAGTGACTATCTGAGTGACTATCTGAGTGACTAACTGAGTGACTATCTGAGTGACTAACTGAGTGACTACCTACAGAACAAGTGCGTGACTATCTGAGTGACTAACTGAGTGACTACCTACAGAACAAGTGAGTGACTATCTGAGTGACTATCTGAGTGACTAACTGAGTGACTACCTACAGAACAAGTGAGTGACTAACTGAGTGACTATCTGAGTGAGTGACTATCTGAGTGACTATCTGAGTGACTGAGTGAGTGACTATCTGAGTGACTATCTGAGTGACTATCTGAGTGACTATCTGAGTGACTATCTGAGTGACTATCTGAGTGACTAACTGAGTGACTATCTGAGTGACTAACTGGGTGACTAACTGAGTGACTGCCTACAGAACAAGTGCGTGACTATCTGAGTGACTAACTGAGTGACTACCTACAGAACAAGTGAGTGACTATCTGAGTGACTATCTGAGTGACTAACTGAGTGACTACCTACAGAACAAGTGAGTGACTATCTGAGTGACTATCTGAGTGACTATCTGAGTGACTATCTGAGTGACTATCTGAGTGACTAACTGAGTGACTATCTGAGTGACTATCTGAGTGACTATCTGAGTGACTATCTGAGTGACTATCTGAGTGACTATCTGAGTGACTATCTGAGTGACTATCTGAGTGACTATCTGAGTGAGTGACTATCTGAGTGACTATCTGAGTGACTATCTGAGTGACTAACTGAGTGACTACCTACAGAACAAGTGCGTGACTATCTGAGTGACTAACTGAGTGACTACCTACAGAACAAGTGAGTGACTATCTGAGTGACTATCTGAGTGACTAACTGAGTGACTACCTACAGAACAAGTGAGTGACTAACTGAGTGACTATCTGAGTGAGTGACTATCTGAGTGACTATCTGAGTGACTGAGTGAGTGACTATCTGAGTGACTATCTGAGTGACTATCTGAGTGACTATCTGAGTGACTAACTGAGTGACTATCTGAGTGACTAACTGAGTGACTAACTGAGTGACTGCCTACAGAACAAGTGCGTGACTATCTGAGTGACTAACTGAGTGACTACCTACAGAACAAGTGAGTGACTATCTGAGTGACTATCTGAGTGACTAACTGAGTGACTACCTACAGAACAAGTGAGTGACTATCTGAGTGACTATCTGAGTGACTATCTGAGTGACTATCTGAGTGACTATCTGAGTGACTATCTGAGTGAGTGACTATCTGAGTGACTATCTGAGTGACTATCTGAGTGACTATCTGAGTGACTAACTGAGTGACTATCTGAGTGACTATCTGAGTGACTATCTGAGTGACTATCTGAGTGACTATCTGAGTGACTATCTGAGTGACTATCTGAGTGACTATCTGAGTGACTATCTGAGTGAGTGACTATCTGAGTGACTATCTGAGTGACTATCTGAGTGACTAACTGAGTGACTACCTACAGAACAAGTGCGTGACTATCTGAGTGACTAACTGAGTGACTACCTACAGAACAAGTGAGTGACTATCTGAGTGACTATCTGAGTGACTAACTGAGTGACTACCTACAGAACAAGTGAGTGACTAACTGAGTGACTATCTGAGTGAGTGACTATCTGAGTGACTATCTGAGTGACTGAGTGAGTGACTATCTGAGTGACTATCTGAGTGACTATCTGAGTGACTATCTGAGTGACTATCTGAGTGACTAACTGAGTGACTATCTGAGTGACTAACTGAGTGACTAACTGAGTGACTGCCTACAGAACAAGTGCGTGACTATCTGAGTGACTAACTGAGTGACTACCTACAGAACAAGTGAGTGACTATCTGAGTGACTATCTGAGTGACTAACTGAGTGACTACCTACAGAACAAGTGAGTGACTATCTGAGTGACTATCTGAGTGACTATCTGAGTGACTATCTGAGTGACTATCTGAGTGACTATCTGAGTAACTATCTGAGTGAGTGACTATCTGAGTGAGTATCTGAGTGACTATCTGAGTGACTATCTGAGTGACTAACTGAGTGACTGCCTACAGAACAAGTGAGTGACTATCTGAGTGACTATCTGAGTGACTATCTGAGTGACTATCTGAGTGACTATCTGAGTGACTATCTGAGTAACTATCTGAGTGAGTGACTATCTGAGTGAGTATCTGAGTGACTATCTGAGTGACTATCTGAGTGACTAACTGAGTGACTGCCTACAGAACAAGTGAGTGACTATCTGAGTGACTATCTGAGTAACTATCTGAGT
Organism: Petromyzon marinus; assembly: GCF_048934315.1. Lineage (NCBI taxonomy): Eukaryota > Metazoa > Chordata > Hyperoartia > Petromyzontiformes > Petromyzontidae > Petromyzon > Petromyzon marinus. The sequence continues at coordinate 8,709 of NW_027423521.1, forward strand.
GAGTGACTATCTGAGTGAGTATCTGAGTGACTATCTGAGTGACTGAGTGACTAACTGAGTGACTACCTACAGAACAAGTGAGTGACTATCTGAGTGACTATCTGAGTGACTATCTGAGTGACTATCTGAGTGAGTATCTGAGTGACTATCTGAGTGACTATCTGAGTGACTAACTGAGTGACTGCCTACAGAACAAGTGCGTGACTATCTGAGTGACTATCTGAGTGACTATCTGAGTGACTATCTGAGTGACTATCTGAGTGACTATCTGAGTAACTATCTGAGTGAGTGACTATCTGAGTGAGTATCTGAGTGACTATCTGAGTGACTATCTGAGTGACTAACTGAGTGACTGCCTACAGAACAAGTGAGTGACTATCTGAGTGACTATCTGAGTAACTATCTGAGTGAGTGACTATCTGAGTGAGTATCTGAGTGACTATCTGAGTGACTGAGTGACTAACTGAGTGACTACCTACAGAACAAGTGAGTGACTATCTGAGTGACTATCTGAGTGACTATCTGAGTGACTATCTGAGTGAGTATCTGAGTGACTATCTGAGTGACTATCTGAGTGACTAACTGAGTGACTGCCTACAGAACAAGTGCGTGACTATCTGAGTGACTATCTGAGTGAGTGACTATCTGAGTGACTATCTGAGTGACTATCTGAGTGACTATCTGAGTGACTAACTGAGTGACTAACTGAGTGACTGCCTACAGAACAAGTGAGTGACTATCTGAGTGACTATCTGAGTAACTATCTGAGTGAGTGACTATCTGAGTGAGTATCTGAGTGACTATCTGAGTGACTGAGTGACTAACTGAGTGACTACCTACAGAACAAGTGAGTGACTATCTGAGTGACTATCTGAGTGACTATCTGAGTGACTATCTGAGTGAGTATCTGAGTGACTATCTGAGTGACTATCTGAGTGACTAACTGAGTGACTGCCTACAGAACAAGTGCGTGACTATCTGAGTGACTATCTGAGTGAGTGACTATCTGAGTGACTATCTGAGTGACTATCTGAGTGACTATCTGAGTGACTAACTGAGTGACTAACTGAGTGACTGCCTACAGAACAAGTGCGTGCGTTATTGGCCTGACGTGGGTTCGAGCCGCGACTTTGGGTCTCTCCGCGTCGAGTCGCTGAGTGAAGTCCCGCACAGCGATCACACCCAGAGACTCATGCGACTCTACCACACTTCTCACGTGAGTACTACCACCACGTGACTACCACCACGTGACTACCACCACGTGACTAACACACTCGCCACGTGACTAGCACCACGTGACTACCACCACGTGACTACCACCACGTGACTAACACACTCGCCACGTGACTAACACACTCGCCACGTGACAACCACCACGTGACTACTACACTCAGCACGTGACTACCACACTCACCACGTGACTACCACCACGTGACCACGACACTCACCACGTGACTACCACACTCCCCACGTGACTACGACACTCGCCACGTGACTACCACACTCACCACGTGACTACCACCACGTGACTATCACACTCACCACGTGACCACAACACTCACCACGTGACTACCACCACGTGACTACCAGACTCACCACGTGACTACCACCACGTGACTACCACACTCACCACGTGACTACCACACTCACCACGTGACTACCACCACGTGACTACCACACACACCACGTGACTACCACACTCACCACGTGACTACCACCACGTGACTACCACCCTCACCACGTGTGTGTCTAACGAGCCAGACTTAGTTAGACACGTCTGCCACTTCCACTAAGCTGTGTGTCTGTGACTCTTTGTGTGTCTATCTGTGTGTGTGTCTATCTGTGTCTGTGTCTATCTGTGTGTCTATCTGTGTGTGTGTCTCTGTGTGTGTCTATCTGTGTGTGTCTCTGTGTGTGTGTCTATCTGTGTGTCTGTGTCTCTCTGTGTGTGTCTATCTGTGTGTGTGTCTATCTGTGTGTCTGTGTTTCTCTGTGTGTGTCTATCTGTGTGTGTCTATCTGTTTGTCTGTGTCTCTCTGTGTGTGTCTATCTGTGTGTGTGTCTATCTGTGTGTCTGTGTCTCTCTGTGTGTGTCTATCTGTGTGTGTGTCTATCTGTGTGTCTGTGTTTCTCTGTGTGTGTCTATCTGTGTGTATCTATCTGTTTGTCTGTGTCTCTCTGTGTGTCTATCTGTGTGTGTGCCTATCTGTGTGTGTGTCTATCTGTGTGTCTATCTGTGTGTGTCTCTCTGTGTGTGTCTCTCTGTGTGTGTCTCTCTGTGTGTGTGTCTATCTGTGTGTGTCTGTGTGTGTGTCTCTCTGTGTGTGTCTATTTGTGTGTGTGTCTATCTGTGTGTCGCTGTGTGTGTGTTTATGTGTGTGTGTCTCTCTGTGTGTCTATCTGTGTGTATATCTGTGTGTGTCTATCTGTGTGTGTCCAAGTGTGTGTTTCTGTGTGTGCGTTTCTCTGTGTGTGTCTATCTGTGTGTGTGTCTATCTGTGTGTGTCTATCTGTGTGTGTCTATCTGTGTGTGTGGGTCTATCTGTGTGTCTATCTGTGTGTGTCTCTGTGTGTGTGTCTATCTAGCCAGACTTAGTTAGACAAGTCTGCCACTTCCACTTAGATGTGTGTGTCTATCTGTGTGTGTCTCTGTGTGTCTCTCTGTGTGTGTCTCTCTTTGTGTGTCTATCTGTGTGTGTCTATCTGTGTGTGTCTCTGTGCGTGTGTCTAACTAGCCAGACTTAGTTAGAAACGTCTGCCACTTCCACTAAGCTGTGTGTCTCTCACTGTGTGTGTGTCTACCTGTGTGTGTCTATCTGTGTGTGTGTCTGTGTGTGTCTCTCTGTGTGTTTGTGTGTGTCTATCTGTGTGTGTGTCTGTGTGTGTCTCTGTGTGTCTAACTAGCCAGACTTAGTTAGACACGTCTGCCACTTCCACTAAGCTGTGTGTGTGTCTCTGTGTGTGTCTCTCTGTGTGTCTATCTGTGTGTGTGTCTGTGTGTGTCTCTGTGTGTGTCTGTGTGTGTCCATCTAGCCAGACTTAGTTAGACACGTCTGCCACTTCCACTAAGCTGTGTGTGTCTGTGTGTGTGTCTCTCTGTGTGTCTATCTGTGTGTGTCTATCTAGCCAGACTTAGTTAGACACGTGTGCCACTTCCACTAAGCTGTGTGTGTCTCTGTGTGTGTGTCTGTGTGTGTCTGTGTGTGTCTATCTGTGTGTGTCTATCTAGCCAGACCTAGTTAGACACGTTTGCCACTTCCACTAAGCTGTGTGTGTGTGTCTGTGTGTGTGTCTCTGTGTGTGTCTGTGTGTGTCTATCTGTCTGTGTGTGTCTGTGTGTGTCTCTGTGTGTGTCTGTGTGTCTATCTGTGTGTGTGTCTATCTAGCCAGACCTAGTTAGACACGTCTGCCACTTCCACTAAGCTGTGTGTGTCTCTGTGTGTATGTCTGTGTGTGTGTCTGTGTGTGTCTATCTGTGTGTGTCTATCTAGCCAGACCTAGTTAGACACGTGTGCCACTTCCACTAAGCTGTGTGTGTCTGTGTGTGTGTGTGTATCTGTGTGTGTGTGTCTGTGTGTGTGTCTGTGTGTGTCTCTGTGTCTGTGTGTGTGTCTCTGTGTGTGTCTCTGTGTGTGTCTATCTGTGTGTGTCTATCTAGCCAGACCTAGTTAGACACGTTTGCCACTTTCACTAAGCTGTGTGTGTCTGTGTGTGTCTGTGTGTGTCTCTGTGTGTCTGTGTGTGTGTCTGTGTGTGTGTCTATCTGTGTGTGTCTATCTAGCCAGACCTAGTTAGACACGTCTGCCACTTCCACTAAGCTGTGTGTGTGTGTCTGTGTGTGTGTCTGTGTGTGTCTGTGTGTGTCTGTGTGTGTGTCTGTGTGTCTATCTGTGTGTGTCTATCTGTGTGTGTGTCTATCTAGCCAGACCTAGTTAGACACGTCTGCCACTTCCACTAAGCTGTGTGTGTGTCTGTGTGTGTGTCTGTGTGTGTCTGTGTGTGTGTCTATCTGTGTGTGTCTATCTAGCCAGACCTAGTTAGACACGTTTGCCACTTTCACTAAGCTGTGTGTGTCTGTGTGTGTCTGTGTGTGTGTCTGTGTGTGTCTCTGTGTGTCTGTGTGTCTATCTGTGTGTGTCTATCTGTGTGTGTGTCTATCTAGCCAGACCTAGTTAGACACGTCTGCCACTTCCACTAAGCTGTGTGTATCTCTGTGTGTGTGTCTGTGTGTGTCTGTGTGTGTGTCTATCTGTGTGTGTCTGTGTGTGTCTCACTGTGTGTGTGTCTATCTGTGTGTGTCTATCTAGCCAGACCTAGTTAGACACGTCTGCCACTTCCACTAAGCTGTGTGTGTGTGTCTCTGTGTGTGTGTCTGTGTGTGTGTCTGTGTGTGTGTGTGTGTCTGTGTGTGTCTATCTGTGTGTCTATCTAGCCAGACTTAGACACGTCTGGCACTTCCACTAAGCTGTGTGTATCTCTGCGTGTGTGTCTGTGTGTCTATCTGTGTGTGTCTATCTAGCCAGACCTAGTTAGACACGTCTGCCACTTCCACTAAGCTGTGTGTGTGTGTCTGTGTGTGTCTGTCTGTGTGTCTGTGTGTGTCTATCTGTGTGTGTCTATCTAGCCAGACCTAGTTAGACACGTCTGCCACTTACACTAAGCTGTGTGTGTCTGTGTGTGTCTGTGTGTCTATCTATCTGTGTGTCTATCTAGCCAGACCTAGTTAGACACGTCTGCCACTTCCACTAAGCTGTGTGTGTCTGTGTGTGTGTATCTCTCTGTGTGTGTGTCTGTGTGTGTCTGTGTGTGTGTGTCTATCTGTGTGTGTCTATCTAGCCAGACCTAGTTAGACACGTCTGCCACTTCCACTATTTGTCGTGGCCCGACCATGGAGTTCCCGAGACAGCGTCGGGAATTCTTTACTTCCTGGCAGAGGTGAACGCACGCATGGCCGAAACGTCGCAGGCAGGGCCCGTGGTTGTGCACTGCAGGTGAGTGATGTCAACAACTACTACTACAGCCACAACAACCACCACCACAACAACAACTACTACCACAACAACAACAACCACAACAACAACAACCACAACAACAACAACAACTACTACAGCCACAATAACTACCACAACTACCACAACAACAACAACAACTACTACCACAACAACAACAACCACAACAACAACAACAACTACTACCACAACAACAACAACCACAACAACCACAACAACAACTACCACAACAAGCACAACAACAACCACCACAACAACAACTACCACAACAACAACCACAACAACCACCACAACAACCACAACAACAACAACTACTACCACAACAACAACAACAACTACTACCACAACAACAACCACAACAACCACAACAACAACAACTACTACCACAACAACAACAACTACTACCACAACAACCACCACAACAACCACAACAACAACAACTACTACCACAACAACAACAACAACTACTACCACAACAACAACCACAACAACCACCACAACAACAACTACTACCACAACAACAACTACCACCACAACAACAACCACTACCACAATCACAACAACTACCACAATCACAACAACCACCACCACAACAACAACAACCACAACAACAACCACCATATCAACAACCACCACCACAACAACAACCACAACAACTACCACAATCACAACAACCACCACAACAACAACTACCACAACCAAAACAACCACAACAACAACCACGTTGCTAATTATGATGCTGCTGCTGATGATGCTGCTGCTGCTGATGATGCTGATGATGATGATGCTGATGATGATGCTGATGATGATGCTGCTGATGATGCTGATGATTATGCTGATGATGATGCTGATGATGATGATGCTACTTATGATGATGATGTTACTGATGATGATACTGATGATGATGTTGATGATGTTACTGATGATGATACTGATGATGATGATGTTGATGATACTGATGATGATGTTGATGATGATGATGATTGATGCTGATACTGATGATGATGATATTGATGATGATGCTGATGATGATGCTGATGATGTTGACGCTGCTACTGATGATGATGCTACTGATGATGATGATACTGATGATGATGTTGATGATGATGCTGATGATGACGGTGTTGATGATGATGTTGATGATGATGATACTAATGATGATGCTACTGATGATGATGTTACTGATGATGATGATGCTGATGATGCTACTGATGATGATGCTGATGATGATGCTGCTGATGATGATGATGCTGCTACTGATGATGATGCAACTGATGATGATGCTACTGATGATGTTGATGCTGCTATTGATGATGCTGATGATGATATTGATGATGCTGATGATGATGCTGATGATGCTGATGATGATGATGCTGTTGATGTTGATGCTGCTACTGATGATGATGCTACTGATGATGCTGATGATGCTGCTGATGATGATGCTGTTGATGTTGATGCTGCTACTGATGATGATGCTACTGATGACGATGTTGATGATGTTGATGATAATGATGCTACTGATGATGATGATACTGATGATGATGCTACTGATGATGATACTACTGATGATGATGATGCTGATGGTACTGATGATGATGATGCTTCTGCTGATGATGCTACTGATGATGATGATGCTGATGATGATGATGCTACTGATGATGATGATGATGATGCTACTGATGATGATACTACTGATGATGATGATGATGATGCTACTGATGATGCTGCTAATGATGCTACTGATGATGATGTTGCTGATGATGATGATGATGCTACTGCTGATGACGATGCTGATGATGCTACTGATGACGATGATGATGCTGATGATGATGCTGATGCTACTGCTGATGATGATGCTGATGATGCTGATGATGCTGCTGATGATGATGCTGATGATGATGCTGATGATGATGCTGATGATGCTAGTGCTGATGATGATGCTAATGATCATGCTACTGATGATGATGCTGATGATGATGCTGACGATGATACTGATGCTACTGCTGATGCTGATGATGCTGCTGATGATGCTACTGATGATGATGCTGATGATGATGCTGATGATGCTGATGATGATGCTACTGATGATGATGCTGATGATGATGCTGATGATGATGCTGATGATGATGCTACTGATGATGCTACTGATGATGATGCTACTGATGATGCTACTGATGATGATGCTACTGATGATGATGCTGATGATGATGCTGATGATGATGCTACTGATGATGATGCTACTGATGATGATGCTGATGATGATGCTGATGCTGCCACAGCGCTGGGATCGGCCGGACGGGCACTTTTATCGTCATCGACATCCTCACCAAGCTGATCGCTCACCACGGTGAGGAGCTCACCCACACACAGACAAAGCTCCCCCAGGTAGCCTCTAGCAGGCTGTAGGGGCAAGTGCTGTTAGTAGTAGCAGCACCTACACACAGACAAAGCTCCCTCAGGTAGCCTCTAGCAGGCTGTAGGGGCAAGTGCTGTTAGTAGTAGCAGCACCTACACACAGACAAAGCTCCCCCAGGTAGCCTCTAGCAGGCTGTAGGGGCAAGTGCTGTTTGTAGTAGCAGCACCCGCACACAGACAAAGCTCCCCCAGGTAGCCTCTAGCAGGCTGTAGGGGCAAGTGCTGTTAGTAGTAGCAGCACGTACACACAGACAAAGCTCCCCCAGGTAGCCTCTAGCAGGCTGTAGGGGCAAGTGCTGTTAGTAGTAGAGAGTAGCAGCACCTACACACAGACAAAGATCCCCCAGGTAGCCTCTAGCAGGCTGTAGGGGCAAGTGCTGTTAGTAGTAGCGAGTGTGTCTATCTGTGTGTGTGTCTATCTGTGTGTGTCTGGGTGTCTATCTGTGTGTGTGTCTATCTGTGTGTGTCTATCTGTGTGTATTTCTGGGTGTGTGTGTCTATCTGTGTGTGTGTCTGTGTGTGCCTATCTGTGTGTGTGTCTGGGTGTGTGTCTATCTATCTGTGTGTGTCTGTGTGTGTCTATCTGTGTGTCTATCTGTGTGTCTATCTGTGTGTGTCTATCTGTGTGTGTGTCTGGGTGTGTGTGTCTATCTGTGTGTGTGTCTGTGTGTGTGTGTCTTTGTGTGTGTGTCTGTGTGTGTGTGTCTGTGTGTGTGTGTGTCTGTCTGTGTGTGTCTGTGTGTGTGTGTCTGTGTGTGTCTATCTGTGTGTGTGTCTGGGTGTGTGTGTCTATCTGTGTGTGTGTCTGTGTGTGTCTGTGTGTCTATCTGTGTGTGTCTATCTGTGTGTGTGTCTATCTGTGTGTGTCTGTCTAGGAGTCGAAAGTGACATCGACGTTTCTGCCACGATCCAGAAAGTTCGTGCCCAGCGATCCGGCATGGTGCAGACAGAGGCTCAGTACAAGTTTGTCTACATGGCTGTACAAGCCTACTTAGACATGGTGTGTGTCTATCTGTGTGTGTGTGTGTCTGTGTGTGTGTCTGTGTCTGTGTGTGTGTCTGTGTCTATCTGTCTGTCTGTGTGTCTGTGTGTGTGTGTGTGTGTCTGTGCGTGTGTGTGAGTGTGTCTGTGTGTGTGTCTGTGTGTGTGTGTCTGTGTCTATCTGTCTGTCTGTGTGTGTGTGTCTGTGTGTGTGTCTGTGTGTGTCTCTGTGTGTCTGTGTGTGTCTCTCTGTGTGTGTGTCTGTGTGTGTGTCTGCGTGTGTCTGTATCTGTATGTGTGTGTGTGTCTGTGTGTGTCTCACTGTGTGTGTGTCTCTGTGTGTGTCTCTCTCTGTGTGTGTCTGTGTGTGTGTCTGTGTGTGTCTGTGTGTGTCTGTGTGTGTGTCTGTGTGTCTGTGTGTGTCTCTCTGTGTGTGTGTCTGTGTCTCTGTGTGTGTGTCTGTGTGTGTGTCTCTCTGTGTGTGTGTCTGTGTGTGTGTGTCTGTGTGTGTGTCTGTGTGTGTCTGTCTCTCTGTGTGTCTGTGTGTCTGTGTGTGTCTCTGTGTGCGTCTCTCTGTGTGTATCTGTGTGTCTCTGTGTGTGTCTCTGTGTATCTGTGTGTGTGTGTCTGTGTGTGTCTCTCTCTGTGTGTGTCTGTGTGTGTGTCTGTGTGTGTGTCTGTGTGTGTCTGTATCTGTATGTGTGTGTGACTGTGTGTGTGTGTCTCTGTGTGTGTCTCTCTCTGTGTGTGTCTGTGTGTGTCTGTATCTGTATGTGTGTGTGTGTCTGTGTGTGTCTCTCTGTGTGTGTGTGTCTCTCTGTGTGTCTCTCTGTGTGTGTCTCTGTGTGTGTCTCTCTGTGTGTGTCTGTGTCTGTGTGTGTGTCTGTGTGTGTGTGTGTGTGTCTCTGTGTGTCTGTGTGTATCTCTCTGTGTGTGTCTGTGTGTGTCTCTCTGTGTGTGTGTCTCTGTGTGTGTCTCTCTCTGTGTGTGTCTCTCTCTGTGTGTGTCTCTGTGTGTGTCTCTCTGTGTGTGTGTCTGTGTGTGTGTCTGTGTCTCTCTGTGTGTGTGTCTGTGTGTGTGTCTGTGTGTGTGTGTCTCTGCGTGTGTCTGTGTGTGTCTGCATCTGTATGTGTGTGTGTCTGTGTGTGTCTCTCTTTGTGTGTCTCTATGTGTGTCTCTCTGTGTGTGTCTGTGTCTGTGTGTGTGTCTGTGTGTGTGTCTCTCTGTGTGTGTCTGTGTGTGTCTCTCTCTGTGTGTGTCTGTGTGTGTCTGTGTGTGTCTGTATCTGTATGTGTGTGTGTGTGTGTCTGTGTATGTCTCTCTGTGTGTGTGTCTCTGTGTGTGTCTCTCTCTGTGTGTGTCTGTGTGTCTGTGTCTCTCTGTGTGTGTGTCTGTGTGTGTCTCTGTGTGTGTCTGTGTGTGTCTCTTTCTGCGTGTATCTGTGTGTGTCTGTGTGTGTCTGTATCTGTATGTGTGTGTGTCTGTGTGTGTGTGTCTGTGTGTGTCTCTCTGTGTGTGTGTCTCTCTGTGTGTCTCTCTGTGTGTGTCTGTATCTGTATGTGTGTGTGTGTCTGTGTGTGTCTCTCTGTGTGTGTGTCTGTGTGTGTCTCTCTCTCTGTGTGTCTGCGTGTCTGTGTCTCTCTGTGTGTGTGTCTGTGTGTGTCTCTGTGTGTGTCTGTGTGTGTCTCTCTCTGCGTGTATCTGTGTGTGTCTGTGTGTGTCTGTATCTGTATGTGTGTGTGTCTGTGTGTGTGTGTGTCTGTGTGTGTCTCTCTGTGTGTGTGTCTCTCTGTGTCTCTCTGTGTGTGTCTCTCTGTGTGTGTCTGTGTCTGTGTGTGTCTCTGTGTGTGTCTGTGTGTGTCTCTCTCTGTGTGTCTGTGTCTGTCTGTATCTGTATGTGTGTGTCTGTGTGTGTCTCTCTGTGTGTCTCTCTGTGTGTCTCTGTGTGTGTCTCTCTGTGTGTCTCTCTGTGTGTGTCTCTGTGTGTCTCTGTGTGTGTGTCTCTCTGTGTGTCTCTGTGTGTGTCTCTCTCTGTGTGTCTCTGTGTGTGTGTCTCTGTGTGTCTCTCTGTGTGTCTCTCTGTGTGTGTCTCTGTGTGTGTCTCTCTGTGTGTCTCTCTGTGTGTGTCTCTGTGTGTGTCTCTCTGTGTGTCTCTCTGTGTGTGTCTCTCTGTGTGTCTCTCTGTGTGTGTCTCTCTGTGTGTCTCTCTGTGTGTCTCTCTGTGTGTGTCTCTCTGTGTGTCTCTCTGTGTGTCTCTGTGTGTGTGTGTGTCTGTGTGTGTCTGTGTGTGTCTCTCTGTGTGTCTCTCTGTGTGTGTCTCTGTGTGTGTCTCTCTGTGTGTCTCTCTGTGTGTCTCTCTGTGTGTGTCTCTGTGTGTGTCTCTCTGTGTGTGTGTCTCTCTGTGTGTCTCTGTGTGTGTCTCGCTGTGTGTCTCTCTGTGTGTCTCTCTCTGTGTGTGTCTCTCTGTGTGTCTCTCTGTGTGTGTCTCTGTGTGTGTCTCTCTGTGTGTCTCTCTGTGTGTGTCTCTCTGTGTGTCTCTGTGTGTGTGTCTCTGTGTGTCTCTCTGTGTGTCTCTCTCTGTGTGTGTCTCTCTGTGTGTCTCTGTGTGTGTGTCTCTGTGTGTGTCTCTGTGTGTCTCTCTGTGTGTGTCTCTCTGTGTGTGTCTGTGTGTGTCTCTCTGTGTGTCTGTGTGTGTGTGTCTCTGTGTGTGTGTCTCTGTGTGTGTGTGTCTGTGTGTCTCTCTGTGTGTCTCTCTGTGTGTCTCTCTGTGTGTGTCTCTCTTTGTGTGTCTCTGTGTGTGTCTCTCTGTGTGTCTCTCTGTGTGTCTCTGTGTCTCTCTGTGTGTGTCTCTCTGTGTGTGTCTCTGTGTCTCTCTGTGTGTCTCTCTGTGTGTCTCTGTGTCTCTCTGTGTGTCTCTCTGTGTGTGTCTCTGTGTCTCTCTGTGTGTCTCTCTGTGTGTCTCTCTGTGTGTCTCTCTGTGTGTCTCTGTGTGTGTCTCTGTGTGTGTCTCTCTGTGTGTCTCTCTGTGTCTCTCTGTGTGTGTCTCTCTGTGTGTCTCTCTGTGTGTGTCTCTGTGTGTCTCTCTGTGTGTCTCTGTGTGTGTCTCTCTGTGTGTCTCTTTGTGTGTGTCTCTGTGTGTGTGTCTCTGTGTGTCTCTCTGTGTGTCTCTCTGTGTGTGTGTCTCTCTGTGTGTCTCTCTGTGTGTGTCTCTGTGTGTGTGTCTCTGTGTGTCTCTCTGTGTGTGTCTCTGTGTGTGTGTCTCTCTGTGTGTCTCTGTGTGTGTCTCTCTGTGTGTCTCTCTGTGTGTGTCTCTGTGTGTGTGTCTCTGTGTGTCTCTCTGTGTGTGTCTCTGTGTGTGTGTCTCTCTGTGTGTCTCTCTGTGTGTGTCTCTGTGTGTGTGTCTCTGTGTGTCTCTCTGTGTGTGTCTCTGTGTGTGTGTCTCTCTGTGTGTCTCTCTGTGTGTGTCTCTGTGTGTGTGTCTCTCTGTGTGTCTCTCTGTGTGTCTCTGTGTGTGTCTGTGTGTGACTCTGTGTGTGTCTCTCTGTGTGTCTCTGTGTGTGTCTGTGTGTGTCTCTGTGTGTGTCTCTCTGTGTCTCTCTCTGTGTGTGTCTCTGTGTGTGTGTCTCTCTGTGTGTCTCTCTGTGTGTGTCTCTGTGTGTGTGTCTCTCTGTGTGTCTCTCTGTGTGTCTCTGTGTGTGTCTGTGTGTGTCTCTGTGTGTGTCTCTCTGTGTGTCTCTGTTTGTGTCTCTCTGTGTCTCTCTGTGTGTGTCTCTGTGTGTCTCTCTCTGTGTGTCTGTGTGTGTCTCTGTGTGTGTCTGTGTGTGTCTCTCTGTGTGTCTCTGTGTGTGTGTCTCTCTGTGTGTGTCTCTGTGTGTCTCTGTGTGTGTGTCTCTCTGTGTGTCTCTGTGTCTCTCTGTGTGTGTCTCTCTGTGTGTGTCTCTCTGTGTCTCTCTGTGTGTGTCTCTGTGTCTCTCTGTGTGTGTCTCTGTGTCTCTCTGTGTGTGTCTCTGTGTCTCTTTGTGTTTCCTCAATGGAACATTTTGTAAAAATGTTGGAAGTAAATTAGAGGAAACTGTGGAAACTGTGTGTGTGCGTGTGTGTGTCTGTGTGTGTGTCAGTGAGTGTGTGTGCGTGTGTGTGTCTGTGTGTGTCTGTGTGTGTGTCTGTGTGTGTGTGTCTGTGTCTGTGTGTGTGTCTGTGTGTGTGTCAGTGTGTGTGCGTGTGTGTGTCTGTGTGTGTGTCAGTGAGTGTGTGTCTGTGTGTGTGCGTGTGTGTGTCTGTGTGTGTCTGTGTGTGTGTCTGTGTGTGTGTCTGTGTGTGTGTGTGTGTGTCTGTGTGTGTGTGTGACTGTGTGTGTGTCTGTGTGTGTGTCTGTGTGTGTGTCTGTGTGTGTGTGTCAGTGAGTGTGTGTGTGTGCGTGTGTGTGTCTGTGTGTGTGTCTGTGTGTGTGTGTCTGTGTGTGTGTCTGTGTGTGTGTGTGACTGTGTGTGTGTGTCTGTGTGTGTGTGTCTGTGTGTGTCAGTGAGTGTGTGTCTGTGTGTGTGTGTGTGTCAGTGAGTGCGTGTCTGTGTGTGTGTGTGTGTCTGTGTGTGTGTCTGTGTGGGTATTGTCTGTGTGTCCGTGTGTGTACGTGTGTGTGTCTGTGTGTGTGTGTGTCAGTGAGTGTGTGTCAGTGTGTGTGTGTCAGTGTGTGTGTCTGTGTGTGTGTGTCAATGTGTGTCTGTGTGTGTGTGTCTGTGTGTGTGTGTCAGTGTGTGTGCGTGTGTGTGTCAGTGTGTGTGTCTGTGTGTGTATTGTCTGTGTGTGTGTGTGTCCGTGTGTGTACGTGTGTGTGTGTCTGTGTGTGTGCCAGTGAGTGTGTGTCAGTGTGTGTGCGTGTGTGTGTCTGTGTGTGTGTCTGTGTGTGTGTGTCAGTGTGTGTGTGTGTGTCTGTGTGTGTGTCTGTGTGTGTGTCTGTGTGTGTGTGTCAGTGAGTGTGTGTCAGTGTGTGTGTGTCAGTGTGTGTGTCTGTGTGTGTCTTTTCTGTGTGTGTGTGTCTGTGTGTGTCAGTGTGTGTGTCAGTGTGTGTGTGTCAGTGTGTGTGCGTGTGTGTGTCTGTGTGTGTGTCAGTGAGTGTGTGTCAGTGTGTGTCTGTGTGTGTGTCTGTGTGTGTGTCAGTGAGTGTGTGTCAGTGTGTGTGTCAGTGAGTGTGTGTCAGTGTGTGTGCGTGTGTGTGTCTGTGTGTGTGTCTGTGTGTGTATTGTCTGTGTGTGTCCGTGTGTGTGTCTGTGTGTGTGTCAGTGAGTGTGTGTCTGTGTGTGTGTCAGTGAGTGTGTCTGTGTGTGTGTCAGTGTGTGTGCGTGTGTGTGTCTGTGTGTGTGTCAGTGAGTGTGTGTCAGTGTGTGTGCGTGTGTGTGTCTTGTGTGTGTGTCTGTGTGTGTGTCTGTGTGTGTGTGTGTGCGTGTGTGTGTCTGTGTGTGTGTCTGTGTGTGTGTCAGTGAGTGTGTCAGTGAGTGTGTGTCAGTGTGTGTGTGTGTCAGTGTGTGTGTCTGTGTGTGTCTGTGTGTGTGCGTGTGTGTGTCTGTGTGTGTGTGTCTGTGTGTGTATTGTCTGTGTGTGTCCGTGTGTGTACGTGTGTGTGTGTCTGTGTGTGTCTGTCTGTGTGTGTCTGTGTGTGTGCGTGTGTGTGTCTGTGTGTGTGTCTGTGTGTGTGCGTGTGTGTGTCTGTGTGTGTGTCTGTGTGTGTCTGTGTGTGTGTCTGTGTCAGTGTGTGTGTGTCTTTGTGTGTGTCTGTGTGTGTGTCTGTGTGTGTGTATCTGTGTGTATGTCTGTGTGTGTGTCTGTGTGTATGTCAGTGTGTGTGTCAGTGTGTGTGTATCTGTGTGTGTGTCTGTGTGTGTGTCAGTGTGTGCGTATCTGTGTGTGTCTGTGTCTGTGTGTCTGTGCCTGTGTGTGTCTGTGTGTGTGTCAGTGTGTGTGTCAGTGTGTGTGTCTGTGTGTGTGTCAGTGTGTGTGTCAGTGTGTGTGTCTGTGTGTGTCTGTGTGTCTGTGTGTATGTACACACAGACACACAGACACACACACTCACAACTCTTTCCTCAATGGAACATTTTGTAAAAATGTTGGAAGTAAATTAGAGGAAGTTGTGGAAAATGTGTGTGTGTGTGTCTGTGTGTGTGTCAATGTGTGTGTCTGTGTGTATGTCTGTGTGTGTGTGTCAGTGTGTGTGTCAGTCTGTGTGTATGTACACTGTGTGTATGTGTGGATGTATGTGAGTCTGTGTGTATGTACACTATGTGTAAACTATGTGTATGTGTATACTGGTGTGCGTGTGTCTGTGTGTGTGTCTGTGTGTGTGTGTCTGTGTGTGTGTGTCTGTGTGTGTGTCTGTGTGTGTCTCTGTGTGTGTCTGTGTGTATGTACACTATGTGTAAACTATGTGTATACTGCTGTCCGTGTGTCTGTGTGTGTGTGTCAGTGTGTCTGTGTCTGTGTGTGTGTCAGTGTGTGTCTGTGTGTGTGTCTCTGTGTGTGTCTGTGTGTCTCTGTGTGTGTCTCTGTGTGTGTCTGTGTGTGTGTGTCTCTGTGTGTGTCTGTGTGTGTGTCTCTGTGTGTGTCTGTGTGTCTCTGTGTGTGTCTGTGTGTGTCTCTGTGTGTGTCTGTGTGTATGTACACTATGTGTATGTGTATACTGCTGTGTGTATGTACACTATGTGTGTACACTATGTGTGTACTATGTGTATACTGCTGTGTGTATGTACACTATGTGTGTACACTATGTGTGTACACTATGTGTGTACTGCTGTGTGTATGTACACTATGTGTATACTGCTGTGTGTGTGTGTACACTGTGTACACTATGTGTATGTGTACACTGCTGTGTGTATGTACACTATGTGTGTACACTATGTGTATACACTATGTGTATACTGCTGTATGTGTGTACTATGTGTGTGTGTACACTATGTGTATACACTATGTGTGTACTATGTGTATACTGCTATGTGTGTGTGCTATGTGTGTGTACACTATGTGTGTGTGTGCTGTGTGTACACTATGTGTATACTGCTGTGTGTGTGTGTACTATGTGTGCTATGTGTACACTATGTGTGTACACTATGTGTGTGTGTGCTGTGTGTGTATACTGCTGTGTGTACACTATGTGTATACTGCTGTGTGTATGTACTATGGGTGTACACTATGTGTATACTATGTGTGTATACTATGTGTGTACAGCTGTGTGTGTGTACTATGTGTGTGTGCTATGTGTATACTGCTGTGTGTACACTATGTGTATACTGTTGTGTGTGTGTACTATGTGTGTATACTACGTGTGTACACTATGTGTATACTGCTGTGTGTGTGCACTATGTGTACTATATGTACACTATGTATGTACACTGTGTGTGTGTGCTATGTGTGTACACTATGTGTGTACACTATGTGTGTATACTATGTGTACACTATGTATGTATACTATGTGTATACTATGTGTGTATACTATGTGTGTATACTATGTGTACACTATGTGTGTATACTATGTGTGTATACTATGTGTACACTATGTGTGTATACTATGTCTGTATACTATGTGTGTGTGTACACTAGGTGTGTGTGTGTACACTATGTGTATACTATGTGTGTATACTATGTGTGTACACTATGTGTATACTATGTGTGTGTGTGCTATGTGTATACTATATGTACACTATGTGTACACTATGTGTGTATACTATGTCTGTGTGTATACTATGTGTGTGTGTGCTATGTGTGTGTACTATGTGTGTATACTATGTGTGTACACTATGTGTTTATACTGCTGTGTGTACACTATGTGTGTGTGTACACTATGTGTGTGTGTGTGCTATGTGTGTGTACTATGTGTGTACACTATGTGTACACTATGTGTGTACACTATGTGTACACACTGTGTGTGTACTATATGTACACTATGTGTATACTGCTGTGTGTACACTATGTGTGTGTGTGTGTGCTATGTGTGTATACTATGTGTGTGTATACTATGTGTGTGTGTGTGCTATGTGTGTGTACTATGTGTGTATACTATGTGTGTACACTATGTGTACACTATGTGTACACACTGTGTGTGTGTGTACTATATGTACACTATGTGTATACTGCTGTGTGTACACTATGTGTGTGTGTGCTATGTGTGTGTAATATGTGTGTACACTATGTGTGTATACTATGTGTGTATACTATGTGTACACTATGTCTGTGTGCTATGGTTATGTTATCCTCAGAAGAACAGAGATTTACAGAATCAGGAACCCACTGTACCCACACAAAGACAAAGCTCTCTACGGTAACTGTACACACTGTACACCACGCACTGTACTACTCACTGTACTACTCGCTGCGTACTGTACACTACACTACATTATACACTACACTATACATTACACTACATTATACACTACACTATACACTACATTATACACTAAACTATATTATACACTATACACTACATTATACACTACACACTACACTACACACTACACTACACACTACACTATACACTACACTACACACTACACTATACACTACACACTACACTATACATTACACTACATTATACACTACATTATACACTATACACTACATTATATACTACACTACTACACACTACACTATACACTATACACTACACTATACACTACACTATACACTACACTATACACTACACTACATTATATACTACACTATACACACTACACTACACACTACACTACACACTACACTACACACTACACTATACACTACACTATACACTACATTATACACTACATTATACACTACACACTACACTATACACTACACACTACACTACACACTACACTATACACTACACTATACACTACACACTACACTACACTACACACTACACTATACACTACACTACATTATACACTACACTATACACTACATTATACACTACACTATACATTACACTACATTATACACTACACTATACACTACATTATACACTACACTATACATTACACTACATTATACACTACACTATACACTACACTACATTATACATTACACTATACACCACATTATACACTACACTATACATTACACTACATTATACACTACATTATACACTACACACTACACTATACACTACACTATACACTACATTATACACTATACACTACATTATACACTACACACTACACTACACTACACACTACACTACATTATATACTACACTACTACACACTACACTATACACCACACTACGATACACTTATACACTACATTATACACTACACTATACATTACACTACATTATACACTACACTATACATTACACTACATTATACACTATACACTACATTATACACTACACACTACACTACACACTACACTATACACTACACTATACACTACATTATACACTACATTATACACTATACACTAAACACTACACTACACACTACACTACACACTACACTATACACTACACTACATTATATACTACACTACTACACACTGCACTATACACCACACTACGATACACTTATACACTACATTATACACTACACTATACATTACACTACATTATACACTACACTATACACTACATTATACACTACACTATACATTACACTACATTATATACTACACTATACACTATACACTACACTATACACTACACTACATTATATACTACACTATACACTACACTACATTATATACTACACTACTACATACTACACTATACACCACACTACGATACACTTATACACTACACTATACACTACACTATACACTACACTATACACTACACTACATTATATACTACACTACTACATACTACACTATACACCACACTACGATACACTTATACACTACATTATACACTACACTATACACTACACTACTATACACCACTATATACACACTATACACTACACTATACAATAGACTACACACTACACTACACTATACACTACACTATACACTACACTACACACTACACTATACACTACACTACACTATACACTACACTACACACTACACTATACACTACACTATACACTACACTACACACTACACTATACACTACACTATACACTACACTACACTATACACTACACTATACACTACACTATACACTACACTATACACTACACTATACACTACACTATACACTACACTACATTATACAGTACACTACTACACACTACACTATACACCAGACTACACTATACACTACACTATACACTACATTATACACCACTCTATACTACACTATACACTACACTATACATTACACTATTCACTACACACTACATTATACACTATAATACATTACACACTACACTATACACTACATTATACACTACATTACATTATTCACTACATTACATTATACACTACACTATACACTACACTATACACTATATTATACACTACTATACACTACATTACACACTACACAATACACTACATTGTACACTACATTATGCACTGCACTACTATACACTACACACTACACTATACACTACACTAGTATACACTACACTATACACTGCACTATACACTACACTAGTATACATTACACTATACACTACACTATATTTGAACCGGTCATGGGTGAGTGAGTGGGTGACTGAATGAGTGAGTGGGTGAGTGGCTGAGTGAATGAGTGAGTGGGTGAGTGAGTGGGTGAGTGAGTGAGTGGGTGAGTGAGTGAGTGAATGGGTGAGTGAGTGTGTGTGTCTGTGTGGTGGGTGAGTGGTGAGTGAGTGGGTGAGTGGGTGGGTGAGTGAGTGGGTGGGTGAGTGGTGAGTGAGTGGGTGAGTGAGTGGTGAGTGAGTGGGTGAATGAGTGGGTGAGTGGGTGGGTGAGTGAGTGGGTGGGTGAGTGGGTGAGTGGTGAGTGACTGAGTGAGTGAGTGAGTGACTGAGTGAGTGGGTGAGTGAGTGGGTGAGTGGTGAGTGAGTGGGTGAGTGAGTGGTGAGTGAGTGGTTAGTGAGTGGGTGATCGAGTGAGTGGGTGGTGAGTGGGTGAGCGAGTGAGTGGTTGGGTGAGTGAGTGGGTGAGTGAGTGGTGAGTAAGTGAGTGTGTGAGCGAGTGAGTGGGTGAGTGAGTGGGCGAGTGAGTGGTGAGTAACGTGTGTGTCTGTGTGGTGAGTAAGTGGTGAGTGAGTGGGTGAGTGGAAGGGTGAGTGAGTGAGGGGGTGAGTGAGTGAGTGAGTGGTGAGTGGGTGAGTGGGTGGTGAGTGAGTGGATGAGTGACTAAATGAGTGAGTGGTGAGTGAGTGGTGTGTGGGTGAGTGAGTGGGTGGGTGAGTGAGTGGGAGTGAGTGAGTGGGTGAGTGAGTGAGTGGTGAGTAACTGTGTGTGTTGTCTGTGTGGTGAGTGGGTGGGTGAGAGGGTGAGTGAGTGGGTGAGTGCGTGAGTGGTGAGTGAGTGAGTGGTGAGTGAGTGAGCGATTGAGTGAGTGGTGAGTGAGTGAGTGTGTGAGTGAGTGACTGAGTGGGTGAGTGAGTGAGTTGGTGAGTGGGTGAGTGAGTGAGTGAGCGAGTGAGTGGGTGAGCGAGTGGGTGAGTGAGTGGGTGAGTGAGTGGGTGGGTGAGTGAGTAGGAGTGAGTGGGTGAGTGAGTGAGTGAGTGGGTGAGTGAATGAGTGAGTGGGTGAGTGAGTGGGTGAGTAAGTGAGCGGTTGAGTGAGTGGTGAGTGAGTGAGTGGGTGAGCGAGTGAGTGAGTGAGTGGGTGAGTGAGTGGGTGAGTGAATGAGTGAGTTGGTGAGTGGGTGAGTGGGTGAGTGAATGAGTGGGTGGGTGAGTGAATGAGTGGGTGAGTGAATCGGTGAGTGAGTGAGTAGGTGAGTGAGTGAGTGGGTGAGTGAGTGAGTGGGTGAGTGAGTGAGTGGGTGAGTGAGTGGGTGGGTGAGTGAGTGGGTGGGTGAGTAGGTGAGTGAATGGGTGAGTGAGTGAGTGAGTGGGTGAGTGAATGAGTGGTGAGTGAGTGGGTGAGTGAGTTACTGAGTGGGTGAGTGGGTGAGTATTGAGTGAGTGAGTGGGTGAGTGAGTGAGTGGTGAGTGAGTGACTGAGTGGGTGAGTGAGTGTGTGAGTGTTGAGTGAGTGAGTGGGTGAGTGTTGAGTGAGTGAGTGGGTGAGTGAGTGAGTGGTGAGTGAGTGAGTGGGTGAGTAGGTGAGTGAGTGAGTGAGTGGGTGAGTGGGTGAGTGAATGAGTGGTGAGTGAGTGAGTGGGTGAGTGAGTGGGTGAGTGTTGAGTGAATGAGTGATGAGTGAGTGAGTGGGTGAGTGAGTGACTGAGTGGGTGAGTGAGTGGGTGAGTGGGTGAGTGTTGAGTGAGTGAGTGGGTGAGTGAGTGGTGAGTGAGTGGTGAGTGTTGAGTGAGTAGGTGAGAGGGTGAGTGAGTGAGTGGGTGGGTGAGTGAGTGAGTGGGTGAGTGAGTGAGTGGGTGAGTGAATGAGTGGGTGAGTGAGTGGGTGAGTGAGTGAGTGGGTGAGTAGGTGAGTGAGTGGGTGAGTGAGTGAGTGAGTGGGTGAGTTAGTGGGTGAGTAGATGAGTGAGTGGGTAAGTGAGTGAGTGGGTGAGTGAATGAGTGGTGAGTGAGTGAGTGGGTGAGTGAGTGACTGAGTGGGTGAGTGAGTGGGTGAGTGTTGAGTGAATGAGTGATGAGTGAGTGAGTTGGTGAGTGAGTGACTGAGTGGGTGAGTGAGTGAGTGAGTGGGTGAGTGTTGAGTGAGTGAGTGGGTGAGTGAGTGGTGAGTGAGTGTTGAGTGAGTGAGTAGGTGAGTGAGTGGTGAGTGAGTGGTGAGTGTTGAGTGAGTAGGTGAGTGGGTGAGTGAGTGGGTGGGTGAGTGAGTGAATGGGTGGGTGAGTAAGTGAGTGAGTGGATGAGTGAGTGGGTGAGTGAATGAGTGGGTGAGTGAGTGGGTGAGTGAGTGAGTGGGTGAGTAGGTGAGTGAGTGAGTGGGTGAGTGAGTGGGTGAGTGAGTGGGTGGGTGAGTGAGTGGGTTAGTGAGTGAGTGGGTGGGTGAGTGAGTGAGTGGGTGGGTGAGTAGGTGAGTGAATGGGTGAGTGAGTGAGTGGGTGAGTGAATGAGTGGTGAGTGAGTGAGTGGTGAGTGAGTGAGTTGTGAGTGAGTGGTGAGTGAGTGGTGAGTAACTGTGTGTGTGTCTGTGTCGTGAGTGGGTGAGTGGGTGAGTGAGTGACTGAGTGGGTGAGTGAGTGAGTGGTGAGTGAGTGGTGAGTGAGTGGTGAGTAACTGTGTGTGTGTCTGTGTGGTGAGTGGGTGGGTGAGTGAGTGGTGAGTGAGTGGTGAGTGAATGGTGAGTAACTGTGTGTGTGTCTGTGTGGTGAGCGAGTGAGTGGGTGAGTGGTGAGTGAGTGGGTGCGTGAATGAGTGGTGAGTGAGTGAGTGGGTGAGTGGTTGAGTGTTGAGTGAGTGGGTGAGTGAGTGAGTGGTGAGTGAGTGGTAAGTAACTGTGTGTTTGGTGAGTGAGTGGTGAGTGAGTGAGTGGGTGAGTGAATGAGTGAGTGGGTGAGTGAGTGGGTGAGTAAGTGAGCGGTTGAGTGAGTGGTGAGTGAGTGAGTGGGTGAGCAAGTGAGTGAGTGAGTGGGTGAGTGAGTGGGTGAGTGAGTGAGTGAGTTGGTGAGTGGGTGAGTGGGTGAGTGGGTGAGTGAATGAGTGGGTGGGTGAGTGAATGAGTGGGTGAGTGAATCGGTGAGTGAGTGAGTAGGTGAGTGAGTGAGTGGGTGAGTGAGTGAGGGGGTGAGTGAGTGAGTGAGTGGTGAGTGGGTGAGTGGGTGGTGAGTGAGTGGATGAGTGACTAAATGAGTGAGTGGTGAGTGAGTGGTGTGTGGGTGAGTGAGTGGGTGGGTGAGTGAGTGGGAGTGAGTGGGTGAGTGAGTGAGTGGTGAGTAACTGTGTGTGTTGTCTGTGTGGTGAGTGGGTGGGTGAAAGGGTGAGTGAGTAGGTGAGTGCGTGAGTGTGAGTGAGTGAGTGGTGAGTGAGTGAGCGATTGAGTGAGTGGTGAGTGAGTGAGTGTGTGAGTGAGTGACTGAGTGGGTGAGTGAGTGAGTTGGTGAGTGGGTGAGTGAGTGAGTAGGTGAGTGAGTGAGTGGGTGGGTGAGTGAGTGGGTGGGTGAGTAGGTGAGTGAATGGGTGAGTGAGTGGGTGAGTGGGTGAGTGAATGAGTGGTGAGTGAGTGTGTGAGTGTTGAGTGAGTGAGTGGGTGAGTGTTGAATGAGTGAGTGGGTGAGTGAGTGAGTGGTGAGTGAGTGAGTGGGTGAGTAGGTGAGTGAGTGAGTAGGTGAGTGAGTGGGTGAGTGAGTGAGTGGGTGAGTGAGTGAGTGAGTGGGTGAGTGAGTGGGTGGGTGAGTGAGTGGGTGGGTGAGTAGGTGAGTGAATGGGTGAGTAAGTGAGTGAGTGGGTGAGTGAATGAGTGGTGAGTGAGTGGGTGAGTGAGTTACTGAGTGGGTGAGTGGGTGAGTATTGAGTGAGTGAGTGGGTGAGTGAGTGAGTGGTGAGTGAGTGACTGAGTGGGTGAGTGAGTGTGTGAGTGTTGAGTGAGTGAGTGGGTGAGTGTTGAGTGAGTGAGTGGGTGAGTGAGTGAGTGGTGAGTGAGTGAGTGGGTGAGTAGGTGAGTGAGTGAGTAGGTGAGTGAGTGGGTGAGTGAGTGAGTGGGTGAGTGAGTGAGTGAGTGGGTGAGTGAGTGGGTGGGTGAGTGAGTGGGTGGGTGAGTAGGTGAGTGAATGGGTGAGTGAGTGAGTGGGTGAGTGAATGAGTGGTGAGTGAGTGGGTGAGTGAGTTACTGAGTGGGTGAGTGGGTGAGTATTGAGTGAGTGAGTGGGTGAGTGAGTGACTGGTGAGTGAGTGACTGAGTGGGTGAGTGAGTGTGTGAGTGTTGAGTGAGTGAGTGGGTGAGTGTTGAGTGAGTGAGTGGGTGAGTGAGTGAGTGGTGAGTGAGTGAGTGGGTGAGTAGGTGAGTGAGTGAGTAGGTGAGTGAGTGGGTGAGTGAGTGAGTGAGTGGGTGAATAGATGAGTGAGTGGGTAAGTGAGTGAGTGGGTGAGTGAATGAGTGGTGAGTGAGTGAGTGGGTGAGTGAGTGGGTGAGTGTTGAGTGAATGAGTGATGAGTGAGTGAGTAGGTGAGTGGGTGAGTGAGTGAGTGGGTGGGTGAGTGAGTGAGTGGGTGGGTGAGTGAGTGAGTGGGTGAGTGAATGAGTGGGTGAGTGAGTGGGTGAGTGAGTGAGTGGGTGAGTAGGTGAGTGAGTGGGTGAGTGAGTGAGTGAGTGGGTGAGTTAGTGGGTGAGTAGATGAGTGAGTGGGTAAGTGAGTGAGTGGGTGAGTGAATGAGTGGTGAGTGAGTGAGTGGGTGAGTGAGTGACTGAGTGGGTGAGTGAGTGGGTGAGTGTTGAGTGAATGAGTGATGAGTGAGTGAGTTGGTGAGTGAGTGACTGAGTGAGTGAGTGGGTGAGTGTTGAGTGAGTGAGTGGGTGAGTGAGTGGTGAGTGAGTGGTGAGTGAGTGAGTAGGTGAGTGAGTGGTGAATGAGTGGTGAGTATTGAGTGAGTAGGTGAGTGGGTGAGTGAGTGGGTGGGTGAGTGAGTGAATGGGTGGGTGAGTAAGTGAGTGAGTGGATGAGTGAGTGGGTGAGTGAATGAGTGGGTGAGTGAGTGAGTGGGTGAGTAGGTGAGTGAGTGAGTGAGTGGGTGAGTGAGTGGGTGAGTGAGTGGGTGAGTGGGTGGGTGAGTGAGTGGGTGAGTGAGTGGGTGGGTGAGTGAGTGAGTGGGTGGGTGAGTAGGTGAGTGAATGGGTGAGTGAGTGAGTGGGTGAATGAATGAGTGGTGAGTGAGTGGTGAGTGAGTGAGTGAGTGGTGAGTGAGTGGTGAGTGAGTGGTGAGTAACTGTGTGTGTGTCTGTGTCGTGAGTGGGTGAGTGGGTGAGTGAGTGACTGAGTGGGTGAGTGAGTGAGTGAGTGGTGAGTGAGTGGTGAGTAACTGTGTGTGTGTGTCTGTGTGGTGAGTGGGTGGGTGAGTGAGTGGTGAGTGAGTGGTGAGTGAATGGTGAGTAACTGTGTGTGTGTCTGTGTGGTGAGCGAGTGAGTGGGTGAGTGGTGAGTGAGTGGGTGAGTGAATGAGTGGTGAGTGAGTGAGTGGGTGAGTGGTTGAGTGTTGAGTGAGTGGGTGAGTGAGTGAGTGGGTGAGTGAGTGGTGAGTGAGTGGTGAGTAACTGTGTGTGTGTGGTGAGTGAGTGGTGAGTGGTGAGTAACTGTGTGTGTGTGGTGAGTGAGTGGTGAGTGAGTGGTGAGTGAGTGGTGAGTGAGTGAGTGAGTGGTGAGTGAGTGAGTGAGTGGGTGAGTGAGTGAGTGAGTGGTGAGTACTGGTGAGTACGTGGTGAGTAACTGTGTGTGTGGTGAGTGAGTGGTGAGTGAGTGGTGAGTGAGTGAGTGGGTGAGTGGTGAGTAGGTGGTGAGTAGGTGGTGAGTAAGTGGTGAGTAACTGTGTGTGTGTGGTGAGTGAGTGGTGAGTGAGTGAGTGAGTGGTGAGTGAGTGAGTGAGTGTTGAGTTAGTGAGTGAGTGGTGAGTGAGTGAGTGAGTGGTGAGTGAATGGTGAGTAGGTGGTGAGTGTGTGGTGAGTGAGTGGTGAGTAACTGGTGAGTAACTGGTGAGTAACTGTGTGTGTGTGCTGAGTGAGTGAGTGGTGAGTGAGTGGGTGAGTGAGTGAGTGGGTGAGTGAGTGAGTGTTGAGTGAGTGGTGAGTAACTGGTGAGTAAGTGGTGAGTAGTTGGTGAGTGAGTAACTGGTGAGTAACTGTGTGTGTGTCTGTGTGGTGAGTGGGTGAGTGAGTGACTGAGTGGGTGAGTGAGTGAGTGGTGAGTGAGTGGTGAGTGAGTGGTGAGTAACTGTGTGTGTGTCTGTGTGGTGAGTGGGTGAGTGAGTGAGTGGTGAGTGAGTGGTGAGTGAGTGGTGAGTAACTGTGTGTGTGTCTGTGTGGTGAGCGAGTGAGTGGGTGAGTGGTGAGTGAGTGGGTGAGTGAATGAGTGGTGAGTGAGTGAGTGGGTGAGTGGGTGAGTGTTGAGTGAGTGGGTGAGTGAGTGAGTGAGTGGTGAGTGAGTGGTGAGTAACTGTGTGTGTGTGGTGAGTGAGTGGTGAGTGAGTGGGTGAGTGAGTGAGTGGTGAGTGAGTGGTGAGTGAGTGGTGAGTGGTGAGTGCGTGACTGAGTGAGTGGTGAGTGGTGAGTGAGTGGTGAGTGAGTGGGTGAGTGAGTGAGTGGTGAGTGAGTGGTGAGTAACTGTGTGTGTGTGGTGAGTGAGTGGTGAGTGGTGAGTAACTGTGTGTGTGTGGTGAGTGAGTGGTGAGTGAGTGGTGAGTGAGTGGTGAGTGAGTGAGTGAGTGGTGAGTGAGTGGTGAGTGAGTGGTGAGTGGTGAGTGCGTGACTGAGTGAGTGGTGAGTGGTGAGTGAGTGAGTGGTGAGTGAGTGGGTGGGTGAGTGAGTGAGTGAGTGGTGAGTAACTGTGTGTGTGTGGTGAGTGAGTGGTGAGTGGTGAGTAACTGTGTGTGTGTGGTGAGTGAGTGGTGAGTGAGTGGTGAGTGAGTGAGTGGTGAGTGAGTGAGTGGGTGAGTGAGTGAGTGAGTGGTGAGTAGGTGGTGAGTAGGTGGTGAGTGAGTGGTGAGTAGGTGGTGAGTAACTGTGTGTGTGTGGTGAGTGAGTGGTGAGTGAGTGAGTGAGTGGTGAGTGAGTGAGTGTTGAGTTAGTGAGTGAGTGGTGAGTGAGTGAGTGAGTGGTGAGTGAGTGGTGAGTAGGTGGTGAGTGTGTGGTGAGTGAGTGGTGAGTAACTGGTGAGTAACTGTGTGTGTGTGGTGAGTGAGTGAGTGACTGGGTGAGTGAGTGGGTGAGTGAGTGGGTGAGTGAGTAAGTGGTGAGTGAGTGGTGAGTAACTGGTGAGTAAGTGGTGAGTAGGTGGTGAGTAGGTTGTGAGTAACTGGTGAGTAACTGTGTGTGTGTGGTGAGTAACTGGTGAGTGAGTGGTGAGTAGGTGGTGAGTAACTGGTGAGTAACTGTGTGTGTGTGGTGAGTGAGTTGTGAGTGGGTGAGTGAGTGGTGAGTGAGTGGTGAGTAGGTGGTGAGTAGGTGGTGAATAACTGTGAGTGAGTGGTGAGTGAGTGAGTGAGTGGTGAGTGAGTGGTGAGTGAGTGGTGAGTAGGTGGTGAATAACTGTGAGTGAGTGGTGAGTGAGTGAGTGAGTGGTGAGTGAGTGGTGAGTAGGTGGTGAGTAGGTGGTGAGTAACTGTGTGTGTGGTGAGTAGGTGCAAGACGGACCCCAACTCTCTTTACGAAAACGTTGCCGTGCTGTCTAAGAAGAAGTGAACTCACCACCATCCTCACCAACACACTCACCAACACACTCACCACCACACTCACCACCACACTCACCACCATCCTCACCACCACACTCACCACCACACTCACCACCATCCTCACCACCACACTCACCACCATCCTCACCAACACACTCACCAACACACTCACCACCCACTCACCAACACACTCACCACCCACTCACCACCATCCTCACCACCATCCTCACCACCATCCTCACCACCACACTCACCAACACACTCACCACCATCCTCACCACCACACTCACCACCACACTCACCAACACACTCACCACCATCCTCACCACCACACTCACCACCACACTCACCAACACACTCACCACCATCCTCACCACCATCCTCACCACCCACTCACCACCACACTCACCACCATCCTCACCAACACACTCACCACCCACACTCACCACCACACTCACCACCCACTCACCAACACACTCACCACCACACTCACCACCACACTCACCACCCACTCACCAACACACTCACCACCATCCTCACCACCATCCTCACCACCATCCTCACCACCACACTCACCACCATCCTCACCAACACACTCACCACCATCCTCACCACCATCCTCACCACCCACTAACCACCATCCTCACCAACACACTCACCACCATCCTCACCACCATCCTCACCACCATCCTCACCACCACACTCACCACCCACTCACCAACACACTCACCAACACACTCACCACCCACTCACCAACAAACTCACCACCCACTCACCACCCACTCACCAACACACTCACCAACACACTCACCACCCACTCACCACCACACTCACCACCACACTCACCAACACACTCACCACGATCCTCACCACCATCCTCACCACCATCCTCACCACCATCCTCACCACCACACTCACCACCACACTCACCACCATCCTCACCACCACACTCACCACCATCCTCACCACCATCCTCACCACCATCCTCACCAACACACTCACCACCCACACTCACCACCATCCTCACCACCATCCTCACCACCATCCTCACCACCATCCTCACCACCACACTCACCACCACCTCCCCACTCACCACCACACTCACCAACACACTCACCACCCACTCACCAACACACTCACCACCACACTCACCACCACACTCACCACCATCCTCACCACCATCCTCACCACCACACTCACCAACACACTCACCACCACCTCACCACCATCCTCACCACCACACTCACCACCATCCTCACCACCATCCTCACCAACACACTCACCAACACACTCACCACCCACTCACCAACACACTCACCACCCACTCACCACCATCCTCACCACCATCCTCACCACCATCCTCACCACCACACTCACCACCCACACTCACCACCCACTCACCACCCACTCACCAACACACTCACCAACACACTCACCAACACACTCACCACCTGACTCACCACCATCCTCACCACCATCCTCACCACCACACTCACCAACACACTCACCACCATCCTCACCACCACACTCACCACCATCCTCACCACCATCCTCACCAACACACTCACCACCATCCTCACCACCACACTCACCACCATCCTCACCACCATCCTCACCACCATCCTCACCACCATCCTCACCACCATCTTCACCACCATCCTCACCAGCACACTCACCACCATCCTCACCAACACACTCACCAACACACTCACCACCCACTCACCAACACACTCACCACCATCCTCACCACCATCCTCACCACCACACTCACCACCATCCTCACCACCTGACTCACCACCATCCTCACCACCATCCTCACCACCATCCTCACCACCACACTCACCACCCACTCACCAACACACTCACCAACACACTCACCACCCACTCACCAACACACTCACCACCCACTCACCAACACACTCACCACCACTCACCACCCACTCACCAACACACTCACCAACACACTCACCACCATCCTCACCACCACACTCACCACCCACTCACCAACACACTCACCAACACACTCACCACCCACTCACCAACACACTCACCACCCACTCACCACCACACTCACCACCCACTCACCACCCACTCACCAACACACTCACCAACACACTCACGACCATCCTCACCACCACACTCACCACCCACTCACCACCATCCTCACCAACACACTCACCACCATCCTCACCACCCACTCACCAACACACTCACCACCACACTCACCAACACACTCACCACCATCCTCACCACCACTCACCAACACACTCACCACCACACTCACCACCCCACTCACCACCATCCTCACCACCATCCTCACCACCATCCTCACCACCACACTCACCACCCACTCACCAACACACTCACCAACACACTCACCACCCACTCACCAACACACTCACCACCCACTCACCAACACACTCACCACCACACTCACCACCCACTCACCACCCACTCACCAACACACTCACCAACACACTCACCACCATCCTCACCAACACACTCACCAACACACTCACCACCACCCTCACCACCATCGTCACCACCCACTCACCACCACACTCACCACCATCCTCACCAACACACTCACCACCCACACTCACCACCACACTCACCACCCACTCACCAACACACTCACCACCACACTCACCACCCACTCACCAACACACTCACCAACACACTCACCAACACACTCACCACCATCCTCACCACCACACTGTGCGTGTGTGTCTGTGTGTGTGTCTGCGTGTGTGTCTGTGTGTGTCTGTGTGTGTCTGCGTGTGTGTCTGTGTGTGTCTGTGTGTGTGTGTCTGTGTGTGTGTCTGTGTGTGTGCTGTGTGTCTGTGTGTGTGTGTCTGTGTGTGTGTGTGTCTGTCTGTGTGTGTGTGTCTGTGTGTGTGTCTGTGTGTGTGTGTCTGTGTGTGTGTCTGTGTGTGTCTGTGTGTGTGTGTATGTGTGTGTGTCTGTGTGTGTCTGTGTGTGTCTGTGTGTGTGTCTGTGTGTGTGTCTGTGTGTGTCTGTGTGTGTGTGTCTGTGTGTGTGTGTCTGTGTGTGTCTGTGTGTGTCTGTGTCTGTGTGTCTGTGTGTGTGTCTGTGTCTGTGTGTCTGTGTGTGTGTCTGTGTGTGTCTGTATGTGTGTGTGTCTGTGTGTGTCTGTGTCTGTGTGTCTGTGTGTGTGTCTGTGTCTGTGTGTCTGTGTGTGTGTGTCTGTGTGTGTCTGTGTGTGTGTGTGTCTGTGTGTGTCTGTGTGTGTGTGTCTCTGTGTGTGCCACAGTACCTAGTTTCGTAGGTGCTGCTACTCGCTACTAACAGCACTTGCCCCTACAGCCTGCTAGAGGCTACACGGGGGATCTTTGTCTGTGTGTAGGTGCTGCTACTACTAACAGCACTTGCCACTACAACTACAGCCTGCTAGAGGCTACACGGGGAATCTTCGTCCGTGTGTAGGTGCAGCTACTCGCTACTACTGACAGCACTTGCCCCTACAGCCTGCTGGAGGCTACCTGGGGGAGCTTTGTCTTTGAACCAGCGCTAAAAGTGTCGTGAAGCTAGTCCAGGAAGGTTACGTCATCCCTACAGACGTAGCCAGCCATGATGGTCGATGTGGGTCTCTATGGGTCTCTATGGGTCTCTGTGTGTCTCTGTGGGTGTCTGTGGTTGTCTCTGTGGGTCTCTATGGGTCTCTGTGTGTCTCTGTGGGTGTCGCTGTGGGTCTCTATGGGTCTCTGTGTGTCTCTGTGGGTGTCTGTGGGTGTCTCTGTGGGTCTCTATGGGTCTCTGTGTGTCTCTGTGGGTGTCGCTGTGGGTCTCTATGGGTCTCTGTGTGTCTCTGTGGGTGTCTGTGGGTGTCTCTGTGGGTCTCTATGGGTCTCTGTGTGTGTCTCTGTGGGTGTCTCTGTGGGTCTCTATGGGTGTCTCTATGGGTCTCTGTGTGTCTCTGTGTGTCTCTGTGGGTGTCTGTGGGTGTCTCTGTATGGTCTCTATGGGTCTCTATGGGTCTCTGTGGGTGTCTGTGGGTGTCTCTGTGGGTCTCTATGGGTCTCTGTGTGTCTCTGTGGGTGTCTCTGTGGGTCTCTATGGGT
Organism: Petromyzon marinus; assembly: GCF_048934315.1. Taxonomy (NCBI): domain Eukaryota; kingdom Metazoa; phylum Chordata; class Hyperoartia; order Petromyzontiformes; family Petromyzontidae; genus Petromyzon; species Petromyzon marinus. Next base: position 39,547 of record NW_027423521.1, read on the forward strand.
CTCTGTGTGTCTCTGTGGGTGTCTCTGTGGGTCTCTGTGGGTGTCTGTGGGTCTCTGTGGGGGTCTCTATGGGTGTCTATGGGTCTCTGTGGGTCTCTATGGGTCTCTGTGTGTCTCTGTGTGTCTCTGTGGGTGTCTGTGGGTGTCTCTGTGGGTCTCTATGGGTCTCTATGGGTGTCTCTATGGGTCTCTGTGGGTCTCTATGGGTCTCTATGGGTCTCTGTGGGTGTCTCTATGGGTCTCTATGGGTCTCTGTGTGTCTCTGTGTGTCTCTGTGGGTGTCTGTGGGTGTCGCTGTGGGTCTCTATGGGTCTCTGTGGGTGTCTCTGTGGGTCTCTATGGGTCTCTATGGGTCTCTGTGGGTGTCTCTATGGGTCTCTGTGGGTCTCTATGGGTCTCTATGGGTCTCTGTGGGTGTCTCTATGGGTCTCTATGGGTGTCTCTATGGGTCTCTGTGCGTCTCTGTGGGTGTCTCTGTGGGTCTCTATGGGTCTCTGTGTGTCTCTGTGTGTCTCTGTGGGTGTCTGTGGGTGTCGCTGTGGGTCTCTATGGGTCTCTGTGGGTGTCTCTATGGGTCTCTATGGGTCTCTATGGGTCTCTGTGGGTGTCTGTGGGTGTCTCTATGGGTCTCTGTGGGTGTCTCTATGGGTCTCTATGGGTGTCTCTGTGGGTCTCTATGGGTCTCTATGGGTCTCTGTGGGTGTCTCTGTGGGTCTCTATGGGTCTCTGTGGGTGTCTCTGTGGGTCTCTATGGGTCTCTATGGGTCTCTGTGGGTCTCTATGGGTTTCTATGGGTCTCTGTGGTTGTCTTTGTGGGTCTCTATGGGTCTCTAGGGGTCTCTGTGGGTCTCTATGGGTCTTTCTGGGTGTCTCTGTGTGTCTCTATGGGTCTCTGTGGGTCTCTACGGGTCTCTATGGGTGTCTCTATGGGTCTCTGTGGGTCTCTACGGGTCTCTATGGGTGTCTCTGTGGGTCTCTGTGGGTCTCTGTGGGTGTCTCTATGGGTGTCTCTATGGGTATTTGTGGGTGTCTCTATGGGTCTCTATGGGTCTCTATGGGTGTCTCTATGGGTGTCTCTATGGGTGTCTCTATGGGTCTCTATGGGTCTCTGTGGGTGTCTCTATGGGTCTCTATGGGTCTCTGTGGGTGTCTCTGTGGGTGTCTCTGTGGGTGTCTCTGTGGGTGTCTCTATGGGTCTCTATGGGGTCTCTGTGGGTGTCTCTATGAGTCTCTGTGGGTGTCTCTATGGGTGTCTCTATGAGTCTCTATGGGTCTCTGTGGGTGTCTCTATGGGTGTCTCTATGGATATTTGTGGGTGTCTCTATGGGTCTCTATTGGTGTCTCTATGGGTCTCTATGGGTCTCTATGGGTCTCTATGGGTCTCTATGGGTCTCTGTGGGTGTCTGTGGGTGTCTCTATGGTCTCTATGGGTCTCTGTGGGTGTCTCTATGGGTGTCTGTGGGTGTCTCTATGGGTCTCTATGGGTCTCTATGGGTGTCTCTGTGGGTCTCTATGGGTCTCTGTGGGTGTCTCTATGGGTGTCTCTATGGGTCTCTGTGGGTGTCTCTATGGGTATTTGTGGGTGTCTCTATGGGTCTCTATGGGTCTCTGTGGGTGTCTCTATGGGTGTCTCTATGGGTCTCTATTGGTGTCTCTATGGGTCTCTATGGGTCTCTGTGGGTGTCTGTGGGTGTCTCTATGGGTATTTGTGGGTGTCTCTATGGGTCTCTATGTGTCTCTATGGGGGTCTCTATGGGTGTCTCTATGGGTCTCTGTGGGTGTCTCTATGGGTGTCTCTATGGGTCTCTATGGGTCTCTGTGGGTGTCTCTATGGGTGTCTCTATGGGTGTCTGTGGGTGTCTCTATGGGTGTCTCTATGGGTCTCTGTGGGTGTCTCTATGGGTGTCTCTGTGGGTCTCTATGGGTGTCTCTATGGGTCTCTGTGGGTGTCTCTATGGGTGTCTCTATGGGTCTCTATTTGTCTCTATGGGTCTCTGTGGGTGTCTCTATGGGTCTCTATGGGTCTCTGTGGGTGTCTCTATGGGTGTCTCTATGGGTCTCTATGGGGGTCTCTATGGGTGTCTCTATGGGTCTCTGTGGGTGTCTCTATGGGTGTCTCTGTGGGTGTCTCTGTGGGCGTCTCTATGGGTGTCTCTGTGGGTCTCTGTGGGTGTCTCTATGGGTGTCTCTATGGGTCTCTATGGGTCTCTGTGGGTGTCTCTATGGGTGTCTCTATGGGTGTCTCTATGGGTCTCTATGGGTCTCTGTGGGTGTCTCTGTGGGCGTCTCTATGGGTGTCTCTGTGGGTCTCTGTGGGTGTCTCTATGGGTGTCTCTATGGGTGTCTCTATGGGTGTCTCTATGGGTCTCTATGGGTCTCTGTGGGTGTCTCTATGGGTCTCTATGGGTCTCTGTGGGTGTCTCTATGGATGTCTCTATGGGTCTCTGTGGTGTCTCTATGGGTATTTGTGGGTGTCTCTATGGGTCTCTATGGGTCTCTGTGGGTGTCTCTATGGGTGTCTCTATGGGTCTCTATGGGGGTCTCTATGGGTGTCTCTATGGGTCTCTGTGGGTGTCTCTGTGGGTGTCTCTATGGGTGTCTCTGTGGGTCTCTGTGGGCGTCTCTATGGGTGTCTCTATGGGTCTCTATGGGGGTCTCTATGGGTGTCTCTATGGGTCTCTGTGGGTGTCTCTATGGGTTTCTATGGGTCTCTGTGGGTGTCTCTATGGGTCTCTATGGGTCTCTGTGGGTGTCTCTATGGGTCTCTATGGGTCTCTGTGGGTGTCTCTATGGGTATTTGTGGGTGTCTCTATGGGTCTCTATGGGTCTCTGTGGGTGTCTCTATGGGTGTCTCTATGGATATTTGTGGGTGTCTCTATGGGTCTCTATGGGTCTCTATGGGTCTCTATGGGTCTCTATGGGTCTCTATTGGTGTCTCTATGGGTCTCTATGGG
>NW_027423521.1:50000-61299 GCF_048934315.1 Petromyzon marinus
TGAATGAGTGGGTGAGTGGGTGAGTGAGTGAGTGGTGAGTGTGTCGGTGAGTGAATGAGTGAGTGGGTGGGTGAGTGAGTGAGTGATTGGGTGAGTGAGTGAGTGGGTCAGTGAGTGAGTGGTGAGTGAGTGAGTGAGTGGGTGAGTGAGTGAGTGGGTGAGTGAGTGAGTGAGTGGGTGTGTGAGTGAGTGAGTAGGTGAGTGAGTGAGTGGGTGAGTGAGTGAGTTAGTGTGTGAGTGGGTGGGTGAGTGAGTGAGTGGGTGATTGAGTGAGTGGGTGAGTGAGTGAGTGGGTGAGTTAGTGGGTTAGTGAGTGAGTGGGTGAGTGGGTGAATGAGTGAGTGGGTGGGTGGGTGAGTGATGGAGTGGGTGAGTGAGTGAGTGAGTGGGTGAGTGGGTGAGTGTGTGGTGGTGAGTGAGTGAGTGACTGAGTGAGTGGGTGAGTGAGTGAGTGGGTGAGTGGGTGAGTGAGTGAGTGAGTGACTGAGTGAGTGGGTGAGTAAGTGGGTGAGTGAGTGAGTGGGTGAGTGGGTGAGTGATTGAGTGGGTGGGTGGGTGAGTGGGTGTGTGAGTGAGTGGGTGAGTGAGTGAGTGGGTGAGTGAGTGAGTGACTGAGTGAGTGGGTGAGTGAGTGAGTGGGTGAGTGGGTGAGCGAGTGAGTGGGTGAGTGAGTGAGTGGGTGAGTGAGTGGGTGAGTGGGTGAGTGAGTGAGTGAGTGGGTGAGTGAGTGGGTGAGTGAATGAGTGTGTGAGTGGGTGGGTGAGTGGGTGAGTGGGTGGGTGAGTGGGTGGGTGAGTGGGTGGGTGGGTGAGTGAGTGGGTGAGTGGGTGGGTGAGTGGGTGAGTGGGTGGGTGAGTGGGTGGGTGGGTGGGTGAGTGAGTGAGTAGGTGAGTGAGTTGGTGAGTGAGAGTGAGTGGGTGAGTGGGTGAGTGAGTGGGTGAGTGAGTGAGTGGGTGAGTGGGTGAGTGAGTGGGTGAGTGAGTGAGTGGTGAGTGTGTCGGTGAGTGAATGAGTGAGTGGGTGAGTGAGTGAGTGAGTGATTGGGTGAGTGAGTGAGTGGGTGAGTGAGTGAGTGGTGAGTGAGTGAGTGGGTGAGTGAGTGAGTGGGTGAGTGAGTGAGTGAGTGGGTGGTGAGTGAGTGAGTAGGTGAGTGAGTGAGTGGGTGAGTGAGTGAGTTAGTGTGTGAGTGGGTGGGTGAGTGAGTGAGTGGGTGATTGAGTGAGTGGGTGAGTGAGTGAGTGGGTGAGTTAGTGGGGTGAGTGAGTGAGTGGGTGAGTGGGTGAATGAGTGAGTGGGTGGGTGAGTGAGTGGGTGGGTGGGTGAGTGATGGAGTGGGTGAGTGAGTGAGTGAGTGGGTGAGTGGGTGAGTGAGTGAGTGACTGAGTGAGTGGGTGAGTGAGTGGGTGAGTGAGTGAGTGGGTGAGTGGGTGAGTGATTGAGTGGGTGGGTGGGTGGGTGAGTGGGTGAGTGAGTGAGTGAGTGGGTGAGTGAGTGAGTGAGTGGGTGAGTGAGTGAGTGACTGAGTGAGTGGGTGAGTGAGTGAGTGGGTGAGTGGGTGAGTGAGTGAGTGGGTGAGTGAGTGAGTGGGTGAGTGAGTGGGTGATTGAGTGGGTGAGTGAGTGAGTGGGTGAGTGATTGAGTGGGTGGGTGAGTGGGTGAGTGAGTGAGTGGGTGAGTGAGTGGATGAGGTGAGTGAGTGGGTGAGTGAGTGAGTGAGTGAGTGGGTGAGTGATTGAGTGGGTGGGTGAGTGGGTGAGTGGGTGAGTGAGTGAGTGGGTGAGTGAGTGGGTGAGTGAGTGAGTGTGTGAGTGGTGGGTGAGTGATTGAGTGGGTGGGTGAGTGGGTGAGTGGGTGAGTGAGTGAGTGGGTGAGTGAGTGGGTGAGTGAGTGAGTGTGTGAGTGGGTGGGTGAGTGGGTGAGTGGGTGAGTGGGTGGGTGAGTGGGTGGGTGGGTGAGTGAGTGGGTGAGTGGGTGGGTGAGTGGGTGAGTGGGTGGGTGGGTGAGTGGGTGAGTGAGTGAGTGAGTAGGTGAGTGAGTTGGTGAGTGAGAGTGAGTGGGTGAGTGTGTGAGTGTGTGTGTGTGAGTGTGGTGTGTGAGTGTGTGTGTGCTGTGTGTGTGTGAGTGTGTGTGTGAGTGTGTGTGTGAGTGTGTGTGTGAGTGGGTGTGTGAGTGTGTGTGTGCTGTGTGTGTGCTGTGTGTGTGCTGTGTGTGTGTGAGTGAGTGTGTGTGTGTGTGTGAGTGTGCTGTGTGTGTGAGTGAGGTGTGGAGTGGGTGAGTGGGTGAGTGAGTGGGTGAGTGAGTGGGTGAGTGGGTGGGTGAGTGGGTGAGTGAGTGGGTGAGTGAGTGAGTGGGTGAGTGAGTGAGTGAGTGGGTGAGTTAGTGGGTGAGTGAGTGAGTGAGTGGGTGAGTGAGTGGGTGAGTGAGTGAGTGGGTGAGTGAGTGAGTGGGTGAGTGAGTGAGTGGGTGAGTGAGTGAGTGAGTGGGTGAGCGAGTGAGTGAGTGACTGAGTGACTGAGTGAGTGGGTGAGTGAGTGGGTGAGTGGGGGAGTGAGTGGGTGAGTGAGTGGGTGAGTGAGTGGGTGAGTGAGTGAGTGGGTGGGTGAGTGGGCGAGTGGGTGAGTGGGTGAGTGAGCGAGTGGGTGGGTGAGTGGGTGAGTGGGTGGGTGAGTGGGTGAGTGAGTGGGTGAGTGAGTGAGTGGCTGAGTGAGTGAGTGAGTGGGTGAGTTAGTGGGTGAGTGAGTGAGTGAGTGGGTGAGTGAGTGGGTGAGTGAGTGAGTGGGTGAGTGAGTGAGTGAGTGGGTGAGTGAGTGAGTGAGTGGGTGAGTGAGTGAGTGAGTGGGTGAGCGAGTGAGTGAGTGACTGAGTGAGTGGGTGAGTGAGTGGGTGAGTGGGTGAGTGAGTGAGTGACTGAGTGAGTGGGGTGAGTGAGTGGGTGAGTGAGCGAGTGGGTGAGTGGGTGAGTGATTGAGTGGGTGGGTGGGTGGGTGAGTGGGTGAGTGAGTGAGTGGGTGAGTGAGTGAGTGGGTGAGTGAGTGAGTGACTGAGTGAGTGGGTGAGTGAGTGAGTGGGTGAGTGGGTGAGTGAGTGAGTGGGTGAGTGGGTGAATGAGTGAGTGGGTGTGTGAGTGGGTGAGTGAGTGGGTGAGTGAGTGGGTGATTGAGTGGGTGAGTGAGTGAGTGGGTGAGTGATTGAGTGGGTGGGTGAGTGGGTGAGTGAGTGGGTGAGTGAGTGGGTGAGTGGGTGAGTGAGTGAGTGGGTGAGTGAGTGGGTGAGTGAGTGAGTGGGTGAGTGATTGAGTGGGTGGGTGAGTGGGTGAGTGGGTGAGTGGGTGAGTGAGTGGGTGAGTGAGTGAGTGTGTGAGTGGGTGGGTGAGTGGGTGAGTGGGTGGGTGAGTGGGTGGGTGAGTGGGTGGGTGGGTGAGTGAGTGGGTGAGTGGGTGGGTGAGTGGGTGAGTGGGTGGGTGAGTGGGTGGGTGGGTGGGTGAGTGAGTGAGTGAGTAGGTGAATGAGTTGGTGAGTGAGAGTGAGTGGGTGAGTGGGTGAGTGAGTGGGTGAGTGATGAGTGGGTGAGTGGGTGAGTGGGTGGAGTGAGTGGGTGAGTGGGTGAGTGAGTGAGTGGTGAGTGTGTCGGTGAGTGAATGAGTGAGTGGGTGGGTGAGTGAGTGAGTGATTGGGTGAGTGAGTGAGTGGGTGAGTGAGTGAGTGGTGAGTGAGTGAGTGGGTGAGTGAGTGAGTGGGTGAGTGAGTGAGTGGGTGTGTGAGTGAGTGAGTAGGTGAGTGAGTGAGTTAGTGTGTGAGTGGGTGGGTGAGTGAGTGAGTGGGTGATTGAGTGAGTGGGTGAGTGAGTGAGTGGGTGAGTTAGTGGGTGAGTGAGTGAGTGGGTGAGTGGGTGAATGAGTGAGTGGGTGGGTGAGTGAGTGGGTGGGTGGGTGAGTGATGGAGTGGGTGAGTGAGTGAGTGGGTGAGTGGGTGAGTGAGTGAGTGAGTGGTGAGTGAGTGAGTGAGTGACTGAGTGAGTGGGTGAGTGAGTGAGTGGGTGAGTGGGTGAGTGAGTGAGTGACTGAGTGAGTGGGTGAGTGAGTGGGTGAGTGAGTGAGTGGGTGAGTGGGTGAGTGATTGAGTGGGTGGGTGGGTGGGTGAGTGGGTGAGTGAGTGAGTGGGTGAGTGAGTGAGTGGGTGAGTGAGTGAGTGACTGAGTGAGTGGGTGAGTGAGTGAGTGGGTGAGTGGGTGAGTGAGTGAGTGGGTGAGTGAGTGAGTGGGTGAGTGAGTGGGTGATTGAGTGGGTGAGTGAGTGAGTGGGTGAGTGATTGAGTGGGTGGGTGAGTGGGTGAGTGAGTGAGTGGGTGAGTGAGTGGGTGAGTGAGGAGTGGGTGAGTGGGTGAGTGAGTGAGTGGGTGAGTGATTGAGTGGGTGGGTGAGTGGGTGAGTGGGTGAGTGAGTGAGTGAGTGGGTGAGTGAGTGGGTGAGTGAGTGAGTGTGTGAGTGGGTGGGTGAGTGATTGAGTGGGTGGGTGAGTGGGTGAGTGGGTGAGTGTGAGTGGGTGAGTGAGTGGGTGAGTGAGTGAGTGTGTGAGTGGGTGGGTGAGTGGGTGAGTGGGTGGGTGAGTGGGTGGGTGAGTGGGTGGGTGGGTGAGTGAGGGGTGAGTGGGTGGGTGAGTGGGTGAGTGGGTGGGTGAGTGGGTGGGTGGGTGAGTGAGTGAGTGAGTAGGTGAGTGAGTTGGTGAGTGAGAGTGAGTGGGTGAGTGTGTGAGTGTGTGTGTGTGAGTGTGTGTGTGAGTGTGTGTGTGCTGTGTGTGTGTGCTGTGTGTGTGTGAGTGTGTGTGTGCTGTGTGTGAGTGTGTGTGTGAGTGTGTGTGTGTGTGAGTGTGTGTGAGTGTGTGTGAGTGTGTGTGTGTGAGTGTGTGTGTGAGTGGGTGTGTGAGTGTGTGTGTGAGTGTGTGTGTGAGTGTGTGTGTGCTGTGTGTGTGCTGTGTGTGTGTGAGTGTGTGTGTGTGCTGTGTGTGTGAGTGTGTGTGAGTGTGTGTGAGTGTGTGTGAGTGTGTGTGTGAGTGTGTGTGAGTGTGTGTCTGTGTGCTGTGTGTGTGTGAGTGTGTGTGAGTGTGTGTGTGCTGTGTGTGTATGCTGTGTGTGTGTGAGTGTGTGTGCTGTGTGTGTGAGTGTGTGTGCTGTGTGTGAGTGTGTGAGTGTGTAAGTGTGTGTGTGTGCTGTGTGTGTGTGTGTGTGCTGTGTGTGTGTGTGAGTGTGTGTGCTGTGTGTGTGAGTGTGTGCTGTGTGTGTGTGTGTGCTGTGTGTGAGTGAGCTGTGTGAGTGGGTGAGTGGGGGAGTGAGTGGGTGAGTGAGTGGGGTGAGTGAGTGGGTGAGTGAGTGGGTGGGTGAGTGGGTGAGTGGGGCGAGTGGGTGAGTGGGTGAGTGAGCGAGTGGGTGGGTGAGTGGGTGAGTGGGTGGGTGAGTGGGTGAGTGAGTGGGTGAGTGAGTGAGTGGGTGAGTGAGTGAGTGGGTGAGTTAGTGGGTGAGTGAGTGAGTGGGTGAGTGAGTGGGTGAGTGAGTGAGTGTGGGTGAGTGAGTGAGTGGGTGAGTGAGTGAGTGAGTGGGTGAGTGAGTGAGTGGGTGAGCGAGTGAGTGAGTGGGCTGAGTGAGTGGGTGAGCGAGTGAGTGGGTGAGTGGGTGAGTGAGTGAGTGACTGAGTGAGTGGGTGAGGGAGTGGGTGAGTGAGCGAGTGGGTGAGTGGGTGAGTGATTGAGTGGGTGGGTGGGTGGGTGAGTGGGTGAGTGAGTGAGTGGGTGAGTGAGTGAGTGGGTGAGTGAGTGAGTGACTGAGTGAGTGGGTGAGTGAGTGAGTGAGTGGGTGAGTGGGTGAATGAGTGAGTAGGTGTGTGAGTGGGTGAGTGAGTGGGTGAGTGAGTGGGTGATTGAGTGGGTGAGTGAGTGAGTGGGTGAGTGATTGAGTGGGTGGGTGAGTGGGTGAGTGAGTGGGTGAGTGAGTGGGTGAGTGGGTGAGTGAGTGAGTGGGTGAGTGAGTGGGTGAGTGAGTGAGTGGGTGAGTGATTGAGTGGGTGGGTGAGTGGGTGAGTGAGTGGGTGAGTGAGTGGGTGAGTGGGTGAGTGAGTGAGTGGGTGAGTGAGTGAGTGGGTGAGTGAGTGGGTGAGTGAGTGAGTGTGTGAGTGGGTGGGTGAGTGGGTGAGTGGGTGGGTGAGTGGGTGGGTGAGTGGGTGGTTGGGGGTGGGTGAGTGGGTGAGTGGGTGGGTGAGTGGGTGAGTGGGTGGGTGAGTGGGTGGGTGGGTGGGTGAGTGAGTGAGTGAGTAGGTGAGTGAGTTGGTGAGTGGGAGTGAGTGGGTGAGTGGGTGAGTGAGTGGGTGAGTGAGTGAGTGGGTGAGTGGGTGAGTGAGTGGGTGAGTGGGTGAGTGAGTGGTGAGTGTGTCGGTGAGGAGTGAGTGGGTGGGTGAGTGAGTGATTGGGTGAGTGAGTGAGTGGGTGAGTGAGTGAGTGGTGAGTGAGTGAGTGGGTGAGTGAGTGAGTGGGTGAGTGAGTGAGTGGGTGTGTGAGTGAGTGAGTGAGTGGGTGAGTGAGTGAGTGGGTGAGTGAGTGAGTTAGTGGGTGAGTGGGTGGGTGAGTGAGTGAGTGGGTGATTGAGTGAGTGGGTGAGTGAGTGAGTGGGTGAGTTAGTGGGTGAGTGAGTGAGTGGGTGAGTGGGTGAATGAGTGAGTGGGTGGGTGAGTGAGTGGGTGGGTGTGAGTGATGGAGTGGGTGAGTGAGTGAGTGAGTGGGTGAGTGAGTGAGTGAGTGGTGAGTGAGTGAGTGAGTGACTGAGTGAGTGGGTGAGTGAGTGAGTGGGTGAGTGGGTGAGTGAGTGAGTGACTGAGTGAGTGGGTGAGTGAGTGGGTGAGTGAGTGAGTGGGTGAGTGGGTGAGTGATTGAGTGGGTGGGTGGGTGAGTGGGTGAGTGAGTGAGTGGGTGAGTGAGTGAGTGGGTGAGTGAGTGAGTGAGTGACTGAGTGAGTGGGTGAGTGAGTGAGTGGGTGAGTGGGTGAGTGAGTGAGTGGGTGAGTGAGTGAGTGGGGTGTGGAGTGGGTGAGTGGTGGGTGAGTGAGTGGGTGATTGAGTGGGTGAGTGAGTGAGTGGGTGAGTGATTGAGTGGGTGGGTGAGTGGGTGAGTGAGTGAGTGGGTGAGTGAGTGGGTCAGTGAGTGAGTGGGTGAGTGGGTGAGTGAGTGAGTGGGTGAGTGATTGAGTGGGTGGGTGAGTGGGTGAGTGAGTGGGTGAGTGAGTGTGTAGTGGGTGGGTGAGTGGGTGAGTGGGTGGGTGAGTGGGTGGGTGAGTGGGTGGGTGGGTGAGTGAGTGGGTGAGTGGGTGGGTGAGTGGGTGAGTGGGTGGGTGAGTGGGTGGGTGGGTGAGTGAGTGAGTAGGTGAGTGAGTTGGTGAGTGAGAGTGAGTGGGTGAGTGGGTGAGTGAGTGGGTGAGTGGGTGAGTGGGTGAGTGAGTGGGTGAGTGGGTGAGTGAGTGGTGAGTGTGTCGGTGAGTGAGTGAGTGGGTGAGTGAGTGAGTGATTGGGTGAGTGATGGGTGAGTGAGTGGTGAGTGAGTGAGTGGGTGAGTGAGTGAGTGGGTGAGTGAGTGAGTGGTGTGTGAGTGAGTGAGTGGGTGAGTGAGTGAGTGAGTGGTGAGTGAGTGAGTGAGTTAGTGGGTGAGTGGGTGGGTGAGTGAGTGAGTGGGTGATTGAGTGAGTGGGTGAGTGAGTGAGTGGGTGAGTTAGTGGGTGAGTGAGTGGTGGGTGAGTGGGTGAATGAGTGAGTGGGTGGGGTGAGTGAGTGAGTGAGTAGGTGAGTGAGTTTGGTGAGTGAGAGTGAGTGGGTGAGTGGGTGAGTGAGTGGGTGAGTGGGTGGTGAGTGTGTCGGTGAGTGAGTGAGTGGGTGGGTGAGTGAGTGAGTGATTGGGTGAGTGAGTGGGGGGTGAGTGAGTGGTGAGTGAGTGAGTGGGTGAGTGAGTGAGTGGGTGAGTGAGTGAGTGGGTGTGTGAGTGAGTGAGTGGGTGAGTGTGAGTGGGTGAGTGAGTGAGTTAGTGGGTGAGTGGGTGGGTGAGTGAGTGAGTGGGTGATTGAGTGAGTGGGTGAGTGAGTGAGTGGGTGAGTTAGTGGGTGAGTGAGTGAGTGGGTGAGTGGGTGAATGAGTGAGTGGGTGGGTGAGTGAGTGGGTGGGTGAGTGATGGAGTGGGTGAGTGAGTGAGTGGGTGAGTGGGTGAGTGAGTGAGTGGTGAGTGAGTGAGTGGGTGAGTGAGTGATTGAGTTAGTGGGTGAGTGGGTGAGTGAGTGAGGTGGGTGAGTGAGTAGTCAGTGAGTGAGTGGGTGGGTGAGTGGTGAGTGAGTGAGTGGGTGAGTGAGTGGGTGGGTGAGTGAGTGGGTGAGTGGGTGAGTGGTGAGTGAGTGAGTGGGTGAGTGAGTTAGTGAGTGAGTGAGTGGGTGAGTGAGTGGGTGAGTGATGAGTGAGTGAGTGATTGGGTGAGTGAGTTAGTGAGTGAGTGAGTGGGTGAGTGAGTGGGTGAGTGAGTGAGTGGGTGAGTGAGTGAGTGGGTGAGTGAGTGAGTGGGTGAGTGAGTGAGTGAGTGGGTGAGTGAGTGAGTGGGTCTGTGAGTGGGTGAGTGGGTGAGTGAGTGAGTGGGTGGGTGAGTGAGTGAGTGGGTGACTTGGTGAGTGGGTGAGTGAGTGGGTGGGTGAGTGAGTGGGTGAGTGAGTGGATGAGTGAGTGGGTGAGTGAGTGAGTGGGTGAGTGAGTGAGTGGGTGAGTGGGGGTGAGTGAGTGGATGAGTGAGTGGGTGAGTGGGTGAGTGAGTGAGTGAGTGGGTGGGTGGTGAGTGGTGAGTGAGTGGTGAGTGAGTGGGTGAGTGAGTGGGTGAGTGAGTGAGTGAGTGGGTGAGTGAGGAGTGGGTGGGTGAGTGAGTGGTGAGTGAGTGATTGGGTGAGTGAGTGGGTGAGTGAGTGAGTGGGTGAGTGAGTGAGTGGGTGAGTGAGTGGTGAGTGGTGAGTGAGTGGGTTAGTCGGTGGGTGAGTGAGGAGTGAGTGGTGAGTGAGTGAGTGGGTGAGTGAGTGGTGAGTGATTGGGTGAGTGAGTGGGTGGGTGAGTGAGTGAGTGAGTAGTGAGTGAGTGGGTGAGTGAGTGGGTGAGTGAGTGAGTGGGTGGGTGAGTGAGTGAGTGAGTCGGTGGGTGAGTGAGTGGGTGAGTGACTGGATGAGTGATTGGGTGAGTGAGTGAGTGGGTGAGTGACACGGGCTAGAGTAAAGTTTACTAATGCGGTTCTGGTACCAGCCGTTATGGCAAGTCCACCTAGCCTGGCACAGCAGCACAACCCATGGCACCTGCAGGGTCTGTCACGTGACATCCTCCTCATGCACCTAGCCTGGCACAGCAGTCAACCCACGGCACCTGCAGGGTCTGTCACGTGACCTCCTCCTCATGCACCTAGCCTGGCACAGCAGCACAACCCACGGCACCTGCAGGGTCTGTCACGTGACCTCCTCCTCATGCACCTAGCCTGGCACAGCAGTACCACCCATGGCACCTGCAGGGTCTGTCACGTGACCTCCTCCTCATGCACCTAGCCTGGCACAGGCATACACGTGTCTGTGTGTGTGTTGTGTGCGTTTCTCTATGCAAACGAGCATACACATAAATTAACATATATTAACATAAATTAACACGCTAATATCATATATTACCATACATTACCATAAATTAACATGTGTGGGTGGGGGGGTATTGGGGGGTTAGGGAGGGTGGCGGTGGGGGGGATGCTCGTCTCCCCTGGCAACCGACGTGACGTCACCGGGCACGTGCGCCGGGGATGAGGGGGCGTGGCTGGAAAGATTGAAGGGTGGTGGGGGGATTATTGGGGGGGGGACTATAGGGGGGGTCTCGAGGTACGCAAAATTTGTTTAGATTTTGTCGATTAATCAATGAAATATAATCGCTATCATCATCATTGTTGCTTGAAGTCTTAAATATAATTGCGGGTAGGGGGACTAGAGTTGGGGGGAGGGGGGGGTCTGGAGGGACGCCAAATTTGTTGAGATTTTGTCGCTTAATCAATAAAACATAATCGCTTTCATCATCATCATTGTTGCTTGAAGTCTTAAGTAGAAGTGGGGGGACTATAGGGGGGGGTCTAGAGGGACGCAAAATTTGTTGAGATTTTGTCGCTTAATCAATAAAACATAATCGCTATCATCATCATCCCTTGAAATCTAAAATCGAAGTGGGGGGGACTATAAGGGGGTCTGGAGGGACGCGAAATTTGTTGAGATTTTGTCGCTTAATCAATAAAACATAATCGCTATCATCATCATCATCCCTTGAAATCTAAAATCGAAGTGGGGGGACTATAGGAGGGGGGTCTGGAGGGACGCGAAATTTGTTGAGATTTTGTCGCTTAATCAATAAAGCATAATCGCTTTCATCATCTTCATCCCTTGAAATCTAAAATCGAAGTGGGGGGACTATAGGGGGGGGGGGGTCTGGAGGGACGCGAAATTTGTTGAGATTTTGTCGCTTAATCAATTAAGCATAATCGCTACCATCATCATCATCGTTGCTTGAAATCTAAAATAGAAGTGGGGGTACTAGAGGGGGGGGGGGTTGGAAGGACGCTCGAGAAAGGGGGGCTCTGGAGTGACGCGAATTTTCTCCGCTGTCAACATCAGCAGCGGTCGATTGTATTGGGGGGGGGGCATGAGGGGGAGGGAGGGGGGTCCTTAAGGGGGGGTCTGGAGGGACGCGAAAATTTTTCTGTCCTAAGAAACGAACAGCATCGTCACTTGCGTTCTGGAGAACAGGGAGAGATGGAGGGGGCCCCTAAGGGGAGGTCTGGAGGGACGCGAAAAATTTTCTCTCCTAAGAAACGAACAGCATCGTCACTTGCAGTCTGGAGAACAGGGAGAGATGGGGGCCATGAGGAGATGGAGGGGGTCCATAAGGGGGGTCTGGAGGGACGCGAATTTTCCTGAGGCTTGGTCATCGCCAGCCAATCAGCTATCGCCGTCAATTGCAGTCTACATGAGGGGGGGGGGGCGGGGGAAACAGGGGGGTTGGGGGGGCATGAGGGGGGGTCTGGAGGGACGCGAATTTTCCTGAGGCTTGGACATCGCCAGCCAATCAGCTATCGCCGTCAATTGCAGTCTAGAGAACAGGGAGAGATGGGGGGGGCATGAGGGGAGGGGGGTCCCTAAGGGGGGGTCTGGAGGGACGCGAATTTTCCTGAAGCTTTGTCATCTCCAGCCAATCAGCTGTCTCCGTCAATTGCAGTCTTATATGAGTGGGG
>NW_027423522.1:0-60996 GCF_048934315.1 Petromyzon marinus
GGCCCGGGACCGCCCGGGACCGCCCTGGACCGCCCGGGACCGCCCGAGACGGTCCGGCACTGCCCGGGACCGCCCGGGACCGCCCGGGACCGCCCGGGACCGCCCGGGACCGCCCGGGACCGCCCCGGACCGCCCGGGACCGCCCGGGACCGCCTGGGACAGCCCGGGACCGCTCCGGACCGCCCGGGACCGCCCCGGACCGGCCGGGACCACCCGGGACCACCCGGGACCGCCCGGGACCGCCCAGGACCACCCGGGACCGCCCCGGACCGCCCGGGACCGCACCCGGACCGCCCAGGACCACACCCGGACAGCCCGGGACCGCCCCGACCGCCCGGGACCGCCCGGGACCGCCCGGGACCGCCCAGGACCGCCCCGGACCGCCCGGGACCGCCCGGGACCGCCCGGGACCACCCGGGACCGCCCGGGACCGCCCTGGACCGAACAGGACCGCCCCGGACCGCCCGGGACCGCACCCGGACCGCCCAGGACCACACCCGGACAGCCCAGGACCGCCCCGACTGCCCGGGACCGCCCGGGACCGCCCGGGACCACCCCGGACCGCCCGGGACCGCCCTACAACGCCCGGGACCACCCGGGACCGCCCGGGACCGCCCCGGACCGCTCGGGACTGCCTCGGACCGCCCGGGACCGCCCAGGACCGCCCGGGACCGCCCTGGACCGCCCGGGACCGCCCTGGAACGCCCCGGACCGCCCGGGACCGCCCGAGACCGCCTGGGACCGCCCGGGACCGCCCTGGACCGCCCGGGACCGCCCTGGACCGCCCGGGACCGCCCTGGAACGCCCGGGACCGCCCGGACCGCCCGAGACCGCCCGAGGACCGCCCGGGACCGCCCTGGACCGCCCGGGACCGCCCGAGACGGTCCGGCACTGCCCGGACCGCCCGGGACCGCCCGGGACCGCCCGGGACCGCCCGGGACCGCCCGGGACCGCCCGGGACCGCCCCGGACCGCCCGGGACCGCCCGGGACCGCCTGGGACCACCCGGGACCGCTCCGGACCGCCCGGGACCGCCCCGGACCGGCCGGGACCGCCCGGGACCACCGGGACCGCCCGGGACCGCCCGGGACCACCCGGGACCGCCCCGGACCGCCCGGGACCGCACCCGGACCGCCCAGGACCACACCCGGACAGCCCGGGACCGCCCCGACCGCCCGGGACCGCCCGGGACCGCCCGGGACCGCCCAGGACCGCCCCGGACCGCCCCGGGACCGCCCGGGACCGCCCGGGACCACCCGGGACCGCCCGGGACCGCCCTGGACCGCCCAGGACCGCCCCGGACCGCCCGGGACCGCACCCGGACCGCCCAGGACCACAACCGGACAGCCCAGGACCGCCCCGACCGCCCGGGACCGCCCGGGACCGCCCGGGACCACCCCGGACCGCCCGGGACCGCCCTACAACGCCCGGGACCACCCGGGACCGCCCGGGACCGCCCCGGACCGCTCGGGACTGCCTCGGACCGCCCGGGACCGCCCAGGACCGCCCGGGACCGCCCTGGACCGCCCGGGACCGCCCTGGAACGCCCCGGACCGCCCGGGACCCCCCGAGACCGCCTGGGACCGCCCGGGACCGCCCTGGACCGCCCGGGACCGCCCGAGACGGCCCGGGACCGCCCGGGACCGCCCGGGACCGCCCGGGAGCGCCCGGAACCGCCCGGGTCCGCCCCGGACCGCCCGGGACCGCCCTGGACCGCCCGGGACCGCCCTGGAACGCCCGGGACCGCCCGGGACCGCCTGAGACCGCCCGGGACCGCCCGGGACCGCCCTGGACCGGCCGGGACTGCCCGAGACGGCCCGGGACCGCCCGGGACCGCCCGGGACCGCCCGGGAGCGCCCGGGACCGCCCGGGTCCGCCCCGGACCGCCCGGGACCGCCCGGGACCGCCCGGGACCGCCCGGGACTGCCGGGACTACCCGGCACTGCCTGGGACCGCCCGGGACCGCCCGGGACCGCCCGGGACCGCCCCGGACCGCCCAGGACCGCCCCGGACCGCCCGGGACTGCCCCGGACCGCCCGGGACCGCCCCGGACCGCCCGGGACCGCCCGGGACCGCCCGGGACCGCCCGGGACCGCCCCGGACCGCCCAGGACCGCCCAGGACCGCCCGGGACTGCCCCAGACCGACCGGGACCGCCCCGGACCGCCCGGGACCGCCCCGGACCGCCCGGGACCGCCCCGGACCGGCTGGGACCGCCCGGGACCGCCCGGGACCGCCCGGGACCGCCCGGGACTGCCCGGCACTGCCCGGGACCGCCCGGGACCGCCCGGGACCGCCCGGGACCACCCCGGACCGCCCAGGACCGCCCCGGACCGCCCGGGACTGCCCCGGACCGCCCGGGACCGCCCCGGACCGCCTGGGACCGCCCCGGACCGCCCGGGACCGCCCGGGACCGCCCGGGACTGCCCCGGACCGCCCGGGAGCGCCCGGGACCGCCCGGATCCGCCCCGGACCGCCCGGGACCGCCCGGGACCGCCCGGGACCGCCCGGGACCGCCCAGGACCGCCCAGGACCGCCTTGGACCGCCCGGGACCGCCCTGGAACGCCCCGGACTGCCCGGGACCGCCCGAGACCGCCTGGGACCGCCCGGGACCGCCCTGGACCGCCCGGGACCGCCCGAGACGGCCCGGGACCGCCCGGGACCGCCCGGGACCGCCCGGGAGCGCCCGGAACCGCCC
This sequence comes from Petromyzon marinus, assembly GCF_048934315.1. NCBI lineage: Eukaryota > Metazoa > Chordata > Hyperoartia > Petromyzontiformes > Petromyzontidae > Petromyzon > Petromyzon marinus. The sequence continues at coordinate 2,698 of NW_027423522.1, forward strand.
GGGTCCGCCCCGGACCGCCCGGGACCGCCCTGGACCGCCCGGGACCGACCTGGAACGCCCGGGCCCGCCCGGGACCGCCCGAGACCGCCCGGGACCGCCCGGGACCGCCCTGGACCGCCCGGGACCGCCCGAGACAGCCCGGGACCGCCCGGGACCGCCCGGGACCGCCCGGGAGCGCCCGGGACCGCCCGGGTCCGCCCCGGACCGCCCGGGACCGCCCGGGACCGCCCGGGAACGCCCGGGACCGCCCGGGACTACCCGGCACCGCCTGGGACCGCCCGGGACCGCCCGGGACCGCCCGGGACCGCCCCGGACCGCCCAGGACCGCCCCGGACCGCCCGGGACCGCCCCGGGCTGCCCGGGACCGCCCGGGACCGCCCGGGACCGCCCCGGACCGCCCGGGACCGCCCGGGACCGCCTGGGACCGCCCGGGACCGCTCTGGACCGCCGGGACCGCCCGGGACCGCCCGGGACCGCCCGGGACCACCCGGGACCGCCCGGGACTGCCCGGGACCGCCCGGGACCGCCCCGGACCGCCCGGGACCGCACCCGGACCGCCCAGGACCACACCCGGACAGCCCGGGACTGCCCCGACCGCCCGGGACCGCCCGGGACCGCCCGGGACCGACCCGGACCGCCGGGACCGCCCGGGACCGCCCGGGACCGCCCTGGACCGCCCGGGACCGCCCCGGACCGCCCGGGACCGCACCCGGACCACCCAGGACCACACCCGGACAGCCCAGGACCGCCCCGACCGCCCGGGACCGCCCGGGACCGCCCGGGACCGCCCCGGACCGCCCGGGACCGCCCTACAACGCCCGGGACCACCCGGGACCGCCCGGGACCGCCCCGGACCGCTCGGGACCGCCTCGGACCGCCCGGGACCGCCCAGGACCGCCCGGGAACGCCCTGGACCGCCCGGGACCGCCCTGGAACGCCCCGGACCGCCCGGGACCGCCCGAGACCGCCCGGAACCGCCCGGGACCGCCCTGGACCGCCCGGGACCGCCCGAGGCGGCCCGGGACCGCCCGGGACCGCCCGGGACCGCCCGGGAGCGCCCGGAACCGCCCGGGTCCGCCCCGGACCGCCCGGGACCGCCCTGGACCGCCCGGGACCGCCCTGGAACGCCCGGGACCGCCCGGGACCGCCCGAGACCGCCCGGGACCGCCCGGGACCGTCCTGGACTGCCCGGGACCGCGCGAGACGGCCCGGGACCACCCGGGACCGCCCGGGATCGCCCGGGAGCGCCCGGGACCGCCCGGGTCCGTCCCGGACCGCCCGGGACCGCCCGGGACCGCCCGGGACCGCCCGGGACTACCCGGCACCGCCTGGGACCGCCCGGGACCGCCCGGGACCGCCCGGGACCGCCCCGGACCGCCCAGGACCGCCCCGGACCGCTCGGGACTGCCCCGGACCGCCCGGGACCGCCCCGGACCGCCCGGGACCGCCCGGGACCGCCCGGGACCGCCCGGGACCGCCCCGGACGACCAGGACCGCCCAGGACCGCCCGGGACTGCCCCAGACCGCCCGGGACCGCCCCGGACCGCCCGGGACCGTCCCGGACCGCCCGGGACCGCCCCGGACCGCCCGGGACCGCCCGGGACCGCCCGGGACCGCCCGGGACCGCCCGGGACCGCCCGGGACTACCCGGCACCGCCTGGGACCGCCCGGGACCGCCCGGGACCGCCCGGGACCGCCCCAGACCGCCCAGGACCGCCCCGGACCGCCCGGGACTGCCCCGGACCGCCCGGGACCGCCCCGGACTGCCCGGGACCGCCCGGGACCGCCCGGGACCGCCCGGGACCGCCCCGGACCGCCCAGGACCGCCCACGACCGCCCGGGACTGCCCCAGACCGCCCGGGACCACCCCGGACCGCCCGGGACCGCCCCGGACCGCCCGGGACCGCCCCGGACCGCCCGGAACCGACCCGGACCGCCGGGACCGCCCGGGACCGCCCGGGACCGCCCTGAACCGCCCGGGACCGCCCCGGACCGCCCGGGACCGCACCCGGACCGCCCAGGACCACACCCGGACAGCCCAGGACCGCCCCGACCGCCCGGGACCGCCCGGGACCGCCCGGGACCACCCCGGACCGCCCGGGACCGCCCTACAACGCCCGGGACCACCCGGGCCGCCCGGGACCGCCCCGGACCGCTCGGGACCGCCTCGGACCGCCCGGGACCGCCCAGGACCGCCCGGGACCGCCCTGGAACGCCCCGGACCGCCCAGGACCGCCCCGGACCGCCCGGGACTGCCCCGGACCGCCCGGGACCGCCCCGGACTGCCCGGGACCGCCCGGGACCGCCCGGGACCGCCCGGGACCGCCCCGGACCGCCCAGGACCGCCCAGGACCACCCGGGACTGCCCCAGACCGCCCGGGACCACCCCGGACCGCCCGGGACCGCCCCGGACCGCCCGGGACCGCCCCGGACCGCCCGGGACCGACCCGGACCGCCGGGACCGCCCGGGACCGCCCGGGACCGCCCTGGACCGCCCGGGACCGCCCCGGACCGCCCGGGACCGCACCCGGACCGCCCAGGACCACACGCGGACAGCCCAGGACCGCCCCGACCGCCCGGGACCGCCCGGGACCGCCCGGGACCGCCCCGGACCGCCCGAGACCGCCCTACAACGCCCGGGACCACCCGGGACCGCCCGGGACCGCCCCGGACCGCTCGGGACCGCCTCGGACCGCCCGGGACCGCCCTGGACCGCCCGGGACTGCCCTGGAATGCCCCGGACCGCCCGGGACCGCCCGAGACCGCCCGGAACCGCCCGGGACCGCCCTGGACCGCCCGGGACCGCCCGAGGCGGGCCGGGACCGCCCGGGACCGCCCGGGACTGCCGGGGAGCGCCCGGAACCGCCCGGGTCCGCCCCGGACCGCCCGGGACCGCCCTGGACCGAGCGGGACCGCCCTGGAACGCCCGGGACCGCCCGGGACCGCCCGAGACCGCCCGGGACCGCCCGGGACCGTCCTGGACCGCCCGGGACCGCGCGAGACGGCCCGGGACCACCCGGGACCGCCCGGGATCGCCCGGGAGCGCCCGGGACCGCCCGGGTCCGTCCCGGACCGCCCGAGACCGCCCGGGACCGTCCGGGACCGCCCGGGACCGCCCGGGACTACCGGGCACCGCCTGGGACCGCCCGGGACCGCCCGGGACCGCCCAGGACCGCCCCGGACCGCCCAGGACCGCCCCGGACCGCTCGGGACTGCCCCGGATCGCCCGGGACCGCCCCGGACAGCCCAGGACCGCCCGGCACCGCCCGGGACCGCCCCGGACCGCCCAGGACCGCCCAGGACCGCCCGGGACTGCCCCAGACCGCCCGGGACCGCCCTGGACCGCCCGGGACCGCCCCGGACCGCCCGGGACCGCCCCGGACCGCCCGGGACCGCCCGGGACCGCCCGGGACCGCCCGGGACCGCCCGGGACCGCCCGGGACTACCCGGCACCGCCTGGGACCGCCCGGGACCGCCCGGGACCGCCCGGGACCGCCCCGGACCGCCCAGGACCGCCCCGGACCGCCCGGGACTGCCCCGGACCGCCCGGGACCGCCCCGGACTGCCCGGGACCGCCCGGGACCACCCCGGACCGCCCGGGACCGCCCTACAATGCCCGGGACCACCCGGGACCGCCCGGGACCGCCCCGGACCGCTCGGGACCGCCTCGGACCGCCCGGGACCGCCCAGGACCGCCCGGGACCGCCCTGGAACGCCCCGGACCGCCCAGGACCGCCCCGGACCGCCCGGGACTGCCCCGGACCGCCCGGGACCGCCCCGGACTGCCCGGGACCGCCCGGGACCGCCCGGGACCGCCCGGGACCGCCCCGGACCGCCCAGGACCGCCCAGGACCACCCGGGACTGCCCCAGACCGCCCGGGACCACCCCGGACCGCCCGGGACCGCCCCGGACCGCCCGGGACCGCCCCGGACTGCCCGGGACCGACCCGGACCGCCGGGACCGCCCGGGACCGCCCGGGACCGCCCTGGACCGCCCGGGACCGCCCCGGACCGCCCGGGACCGCACCCGGACCGCCCAGGACCACACGCGGACAGCCCAGGACCGCCCCGACCGCCCGGGACCGCCCGGGACCGCCCGGGACCACCCCGGACCGCCCGGGACCGCCGTACAACGCCCGGGACCACCCGGGACCGCCCGGGACCGCCCCGGACCGCTCGGGACCGCCTCGGACCGCCCGGGACCGCCCTGGACCGCCCGGGACTGCCCTGGAACGCCCCGGACCGCCCGGGACCGCCCGAGACCGCCCGGAACCGTCCGGGACCACCCTGGACCGCCCGGGACCGCCCGAGGCGGCCCGGGACCGCCCGGGACCGCCCGGGACGGCCGGGGAGCGCCCGGAACCGCCCGGGTCCGCCCCGGACCGCCCGGGACCGCCCTGGACCGCCCGGGACCGCCCTGGAACGCCCGGGACCGCCCGGGACCGCCCGAGACCGCCCGGGACCGCCCGGGACCGTCCTGGACCGCCCGGGACCGCGCGAGACGGCCCAGGACCACCCGGGACCGCCCGGGATCGCCCGGGAGCGCCCGGGACCGCCCGGGTCCGTCCCGGACTGCCCGGGACCGCCCGGGACCGCCCGGGACCGCCCGGGACCGCCCGGGACTACCGGGCACCGCCTGGGACCGCCCGGGACCGCCCGGGACCGCCCAGGACCGCCCCGGACCGCCCTGGACCGCCCCGGACCGCTCGGGACTGCCCCGGACCGCCCGGGACCGCCCCGGACAGCCCGGGACCGCCCGGGACCGCCCGGGACCGCCCCGGACCGCCCAGGACCGCCCAGGACCGCCCGGGACTGCCCCAGACCGCCCGGGACTGCCCCGGACCGCCCGGGACCGCCCCGGACCGCCCAGGACCGCCCCGGACCGCCCGGGACCGCCCGGGACCGCCCGGGACCGCCCGGGACCGCCCGGGACTACCCGGCACCGCCTGGGACCGCCCGGGACCGCCCGGGACCGCCCGGGACCGCCCCGGACCGCCCAGGACCGCCCCGGACCGCCCGGGACTGCCCCGGACCGCCCGGGACCGCCCCGGACTGCCCGGGACCGCCCGGGACCGCCCGGGACCGCCCGGGACCGCCCCGGACCGCCCAGGACCGCCCAGGACCGCCCGGGACTGCCCCAGACCGCCCGGGACCACCCCGGACCGCCCAGGACCGCCCCGGACCGCCCGGGACCGCCCCGGACCGCCCAGGACCGCCCCGGACCGCCCGGGACTGCCCCGGACCGCCTGGGACCGCCCCGGACTGCCCGGGACCGCCCGGGACCGCCCGGGACCGCCCGGGACCGCCCCGGACCGCCCAGGACCGCCCAGGACCGCCCGGGACTGCCCCAGACCGCCCGGGACCGCCCCGGACCGCTCGGGACCGCCCCGGACCGCCCGGGACCGCCCCGGACCGCCCGGGACCGCCCGGGACCGCCCGGGACCGCCCGGGACCGCCCGGGACCGCCCGGGACTACCCGGCACCGCCTGGGACCGCCCGGGACCGCCCGGGACCACCCGGGACCGCCCCGGACCGCCCAGGACCGCCCCGGACCGCCCGGGACTGCCCCGGACCGCCCGGGACCGCCCCGGACTGCCCGGGACCGCCCGGGACCGCCCGGGACCGCCCGGGACCGCCCCGGACCGCCCAGGACCGCCCAGGACCGCCCGGGACTGCCCCATACCGCCCTGGACCACCCCGGACCGCCCGGGACCGCCCCGGACCGCCCGGGACCGCACCCGGACCGCCCAGGACCACACCCGGACAGCCCAGGACCGCCCCGACCGCCCGGGACCGCCCGGGACCGCCCGGGACCGCCCTGGACCGCCCGGGACCGCCCCGGACCGCCCGGGACCGCACCCGGACCGCCCAGGACCACACCCGGACAGCCCAGGACCGCCCCGACCGCCCGGGACCGCCCGGGACCGCCCGGGACCACCCCGGACCGCCCGGGACCGCCCTACAACGCCCGGGACCACCCGGGACCGCCCGGGACCGCCCCGGACCGCTCGGGACCGCCTCGGACCGCCCGGGACCGCCCAGGACCGCCCGGGACCGCCCTGGAACGCCCCGGACCGCCCAGGACCGCCCCGGACCGCCCGGGACTGCCCCGGACCGCCCGGGACCGCCCCGGACTGCCCGGGACCGCCCGGGACCGCCCGGGACCGCCCGGGACCGCCCCGGACCGCCCAGAACCGCCCAGGACCACCCGGGACTGCCCCAGACCGCCCGGGACCACCCCGGACCGCCCGGGACCGCCCCGGACCGCCCGGGACCGCCCCGGACCGCCCGGGATGGACCCGGACCGCCGGGACCGCCCGGGACCGCCCGGGACCGCCCTGGACCGCCCGGGACCGCCCCGGACCGCCCGGGACCGCACTCGGACCGCCCAGGACCACACCCGGACAGCCCAGGACCGCCCCGACCGCCCGGGACCGCCCGGGACCACCCGGGACCACCCCGGACCGCCCGGGACCGCCCTACAACGCCCGGGACCACCCGGGACCGCCCGGGACCGCCCCCGACCGCTCGGGACCGCCTCGGACCGCCCGGGACCGCCCTGGACCGCCCGGGACCGCCCTGGAACGCCCCGGACCGCCCGGGACCGCCTGAGACCGCCCGGAACCGCCCGGGACCGCCCTGGACCGCCCGGGACCGCCCGAGGCGGCCCGGGACCGCCCGGGACCGCCCGGGACCGCCCGGGAGCGCCCGGAACCGCCCGGGTCCGCCCCGGACCGCCCGGGACCGCCCTGGACCGCCCGGGACCGCCCTGGAACGCCCGGGACCGCCCTGGACCGCCCGGGACCGCCCAGGCGGCCCGGGACCGCCCGGGACCGCCCGGGACCGCCCGGGACCGCCCCGGACCGCCCAGGACCGCCCAGGACCGCCCGGGACTGCCCCAGACTGCCCGGGACCACCCCGGACAACCAGGACCGCCCCGGACCGCCCGGGACCGCCCCGGACCGGCCAGGACCGCCCCGGACCGCCCGGGACTGCCCCGGACCGCCCGGGACCGCCCCGGACTGCCCGGGACCGCCCGAGACCGCCCGGGACCGCCCGGGACCGCCCCGGACCGCCCAGGACCGCCCAGGACCGCCCGGGACTGCCCCAGACCGCCCGGGACCGCCCCGGACCGCCCGGGACCGCCCCGGACCGCCCGGGACCGCCCCGGACCGCCCGGGACAGCCCGGGACCGCCCGGGACCTCCCGGGACCGCCCGGGACTACCCGGCACCGCCTGGGACCGCCCGGGACCACCCGGGACCGCCCGGGACCGCCCCGGACCGCCCAGGACCGCCCCGGACCGCCCGGGACCGCCCCGGACCGCCCGGGACCGCCCCGGACTGCCCGGGACCGCCCGGGACCGCCCGGGACCGCCCGGGACCGCCCCGGACCGCCCAGGACCGCCCAGGACCGCCCGGGACTGCCCCAGACCGCCCGGGACCACCCCGGACCGCCCGGGACCGCCCCGGACCGCCCGGGACCGCCCCGGACCGCCCGGAACCGACCCGGACCGCCGGGACCGCCCGGGACCGCCCGGGACCGCCCTGGACCGCCCGGGACCGCCCCGGACCGCCCGGGACCGCACCCGGACCGCCCAGGACCACACCCGGACAGCCCAGGACCGCCCCGACCGCCCGGGACCGCCCAGGACCGCCCGGGACCACCCCGGACCGCCCGGGACCGCCCAACAACGCCCGGGACCACCCGGGACCGCCCGGGACCGCCCCGGACCGCTCGGGACTGCCTCGGACCGCCCGGGACCGCCCAGGACCGCCCGGGACCGCCCTGGAACGCCCGGACCGCCCAGGACCGCCCCGGACCGCCCGGGACTGCCCCGGACCGCCCAGGACCGCCCCGGACCTGCCCGGGACCGCCCGGGACTGCCCGGGACAGCCCGGGACCCGCCCGGGACCGCCCCGGACCGCCCAGGACCGCCCAGGACCACCCGGGACTGCCCCAGACCGCCCGGGACCACCCCGGACCGCCCGGGACCGCCCCGGACCGCCCGGGACCGCCCCGGACCGCCCGGGACCGACCCGGACCGCCAGGACCGCCCGAGACCGCCCGGGACCGCCCTGGACCGCCCGGGACCGCCCCGGACCGCCCGGGACCGCACCCGGACCGCCCAGGACCACACCCGGACAGCCCAGGACCGCGCTGACCGCCCGGGACCGCCCGGGACCGCCCGGGACCGCCCCGGACCGCCCGGGACCGCCCTACAACGCCCGGGACCACCCGGGACCGCCCGGGACCGCCCCGGACCGCTCGGGACCGCCTCGGACCGCCCGGGACCGCCCTGGACCGCCCGGGACCGCCCTGGAACGCCCCGGACCGCCCGGGACCGCCCGAGACCGCCCGGAACTGCCCGGGACCGCTCTGGACCGCCCGGGACCGCCCGAGGCGGCCCGGGACCGCCCGGGACCGCCCGGGACCGCCCGGGAGCGCCCGGAACCGGCCGGGTCCGCCCCGGACCGCCCGGGACCGCCCTGGACCGCCCGGGACCGCCCTGGAACGCCCGGGACCGCCCAGGACCGCCCGAGACCGCCCGGGACCGCCCGGGACCGTCCTGGACCGCCGGGGACCGTGCGAGACGGCCCGGGACCACCCGGGACCGTCCGGGATCGCCCGGGAGCGCCCGGGACTGCCCGGGTCCGTCCCGGACCGCCCGGGACCGCCCGGGACCGCCCGTGACCGCCCGGGACCGCCCGGGACTACCGGGCACCGCCTGGGACCGCCCGGGACCGCCCGGGACCGCCCGGGACCGCCCCGGACCGCCCAGGACCGCTCCGGACCGCCCGGGACCGCACTCGGACCGCCCAGGACCACACCCGGACAGCCCAGGACCGCCCCGACCGCCCGGGACCGCCCGGGACCACCCGGGACCACCCCGGACCGCCCGGGACCGCCCTACAACGCCCGGGACCACCCGGGACCGCCCGGGACCGCCCCCGACCGCTTGGGACCGCCTCGGACCGACCGGGACCGCCCTGGACCGCCCGGGACCGCCCTGGAACGCCCCCGGACCGCCCGGGACCGCCTGAGACCGCCCGGAACCGCCCGGGACCGCCCTGGACCGCCCGGGACCGCCCGAGGCGGCCCGGGGACCGCCCGGGACCGCCCGAGACCGCCCGGGAGCGCCCGGAACCGCCCGGGTCCGCCCCGGACCGCCCGGGACCGCCCTGGACCGCCCGGGACCGCCCTGGAACGCCCGGGACCGCCCTGGACCGCCCGGGACCGCCCAGGCGGCCCGGGACCGCCGGGACCGCCCGGGACCGCCCGGGACCGCCCCGGACCGCCCAGGACCGCCCAGGACCGCCCGGGACTGCCCCAGACTGCCCGGGACCACCCCGGACAACCAGGACCGCCCCGGACCGCCCGGGACCGCCCCGGACCGGCCAGGACCGCCCCGGACCGCCCGGACTGCCCCGGACCGCCCGGGACCGCCCCGGACTGCCCGGGACCGCCCGAGACCGCCCGGGACCGCCCGGGACCGCCCCGGACCGCCCAGGACCGCCCAGGACCGCCCTGGACCGCCCGGGACCGCCCTGGAACGCCCCGGACCGCCCGGGACCGCCCGAGACCGCCCGGAACCGCCCGGGACCGCTCTGGACCGCCCGGGACCGCCCGAGGCGGCCCGGGACCACCCGGGACCGCCCGGGACCGCCCGGGAGCGCCCGGAACCGGCCGGGTCCGCCCGGACCGCCCGGGACCGCCCTGGACCGCCCGGGACCGCCCTGGAACGCCCGGGACCGCCCAGGACCGCCCGAGACCGCCCGGGACCGCCCGGGACCGTCCTGGACCGCCGGGGACCGTGCGAGACGGCCCGGGACCACCCGGGACCGTCCGGGATCGCCCGGGAGCGCCCGGGACTGCCCGGGTCCGTCCCGGACCGCCCGGGACCGCCCGGGACCGCCCGGGACCGCCCGGGACCGCCCGGGACTACCGGGCACCGCCTGGGACCGCCCGGGACCGCCCGGGACCGCCCGGGACCGCCCCGGACCGCCCAGGACCGCCCCGGACCGCTCGGGACTGCCCCGGACCGCCCGGGACCGCCCTGGACCGCCCGGGACCGCCCGGGACCGCCCGGGACCGCCCCGGACCGCCCAGGACCGCCCAGGACCGCCCGGGACTGCCCCAGACCGCCCGGGACCGCCCCGGACCGCCCGGGACCGCCCCGGACCGCCCGGGACCGCCCCAGACCGCCCGGGACCGCCCGGGACCGCCCGGGACCGCCCGGGACCGCCCGGGACCGCCCGGGACTACCCAGCACCGCCTGGGACCGCCCGGGACCGCCCGGGACCGCCCGGGACCGCCCCGGACCGCCCAGGACCGCCCCGGACCGCCCGGGACTGCCCCGGACCGCCCGGGACCGCCCCGGACTGCCCGGGACCGCCCGGGACCGCCCGGGACCGCCCGGGACCGCCCCGGACCGCCCAGGACCGCCCAGGACCGCCCGGGACTGCCCCAGACCGCCCGGGACCACCCCGGACCGCCCAGGACCGCCCCGGACCGCCCGGGACCGCCCCGGACCGCCCGGGACCGACCCGGACCGCCGGGACCGCCCGGGACCGCCCGGGACCGCCCTGGACCGCCCGGGACCGCCCCGGACCGCCCGGGACCGCAGCCGGACCGCCCAGGACCACACCCGGACAGCCCAGGACCGCCCCGACCGCCCGGGACCGCCCGGGACCGCCCGGGACCGCCCCGGACCACCCGGGACCGCCCTACAACGCCCGGGACCACCCGGGACCGCCCGGGACCGCCCCGGACCGCTCGGGACCGCCTCGGACCGCCCGGGACCGCCCAGGACCGCCCGGGACCGCCCTGAACCGCCCGGGACCGCCCTGGAACGCCCCGGACCGCCCGGGACCGCCCGAGACCGCCCGGGACCGCCCGGGACCGCCCTGGACCGCCCGGGACAGCCCGAGATGGCCCGGGACCGCCCGGGACCGCCCGGGACCGCCCGGGACCGCCCTGGACCGCCCGGGACCGCCCGAGACGGCCCGAGACCGCCCGGGACCGCCCGGGACCGCCCGGGAGCGCCCGGGACCGCCCGGGTCCGCCCCGGACCGCCCGGGACCGCCCGGGACTGCCCGGGACCGCCCGGGACCGCCCGGGACTACCTGGCACCGCCTGGGACTGCCCGGGACCGCCCGGGACCGCCCGGGACCGCCCCGGACCGCCCAGGACCGCCCCGGACCGCCCGGGACTGCCCCGGACCGCCCGGGACCGCCCCGGACCGCCCGGGACCGCCCGGGACCGCCCGGGACCGCCCGGGACCGCCCCGGACCGCCCAAGACCACCCAGGACCGCCCGGGACTGCCCCAGACCGCCCGGGACCGCCCCGGACCGCCCGGGACCGCCCCGGACTCACTGGGACCGCCCCGGACCGGCCGGGACCGCCCTGGACCGCCCGGGACTGCCCGAGGCGGCCCGGGACCGCCCGGGATCGTCCGGGACCGCCCGGGAGCGCCCGGAACTGCCCGGGTCCGCCCCGGACCGCCCGGGACTGCCCTGGACCGCCCGGGACCGCCCTGGAACGCCCGGGACCGCCCGGGACCGCCCGAGACCGCCCGGGACCGCCCGGGACCGTCCTGGACCGCCCGGGACCGCGCGAGACGGCCCGGGACCACCCGGGACCGCGCGGGATCGCCCGGGAGCGCCCGGGACCGCCCGGGTCCGCCCCGGACCGCCCAGGACCGCCCCGGACCGCTCGGGACTGCCCTGGACCGCCCGGGACCGCTTCGGACCGCCCGGGACCGCCCGGGACCGCCCGGGACCGCCCGGGACCGCCCCGGACCGCCCAGGACCGCCCAGGACCGCCCGGGACTGCCCCAGACCGCCCGGGACCGCCCCGGACCGCCCGGGACCGCCCCGGACCGCCCGGGAACGCCCCGGACCGCCCGGGACTGCCCGGGACCGCCCGGGACCGCCCGGGACCGCCCGGGACCTCCCGGGACTACCCGGCACCGCCTGGGACCGCCCGGGACCGCCCGGGACCGCCCGAGACAGCCCCGGACCGCCCAGGACCGCCCCGGACCGCCCCGGACTGCCCGGGACCGCCCGGGACCGCCCGGGACCGCCCGGGACCGCCCCGGACCGCCCAGGACCGCCCAGGACCGCCCGGGACTGCCCCAGACCGCCCGGGACCACCCCGGACCGCCCGGGACCGCCCCGGACCGCCCGGGACCGCCCCGGACCGCCCGGGACCGACCCGGACCGCCGGGACCGCCCGGGACCGCCCGGAACCGCCCTGAACCGCCTGGGACCGCCCCGGACCGCCCGGGACCGCACCCGGACCGCCCAGGACCACACCCGGACAGCCCAGGACCGCCCCGACCGCCCGGGACCGCCCGGGACCGCCCGGGACCGCCCCGGACCGCCCGGGACCGCCCTACAACGCCCGGGACCACCCGGGACCGCCCGGGACCGCCTCGGACCGCTCGGGACCGCCTCGGACCGCCCAGGACCGCCCAGGACCGCCCGGGACCGCCCTGAACCGCCCGGGACCGCCCTGGAACGCCCCGGACCGCCCGGGACCGCCCGAGTCGCCCGGGACCGCCCGGGACCGCCCTGGACCGCCCGGGACCGCCCGAGACGGCCCGGGACCGCCCGGGACCGCCCGGGACCACCCGGGAGCGCCCGGAACCGCCCGGGTCCGCCCCGGACCGCCCGGGACCGCCCTGGACCGCCCGAGACCGCCCGGGACCGCCCAGGACCGCCCTGGACCGCCCGGGACCGCCCGAGACGGCCCGGGACCGCCCGGGACCGCCCGGGACCGCCCGGGAGCGCCCGGGACCGCCCGGGTCCACCCCGGACCGCCCGGGACCGCCCGGGGACCGCCCGGGACCGCCCGGGACCGCCCGGGACTACCCGGCACGCCTGGGACCGCCCGGGACCGCCCGGGACCGCCCGGGACCGACCCGGACCGCCCAGGACCGCCCCGGACCGCCCGGGACTGCCCCGGACCGCCCGGGACCGCCCCGGACCGCCCGGGACCGCCCGGGACCGCCCGGGACCGCCCGGGACCGCCCGGGACCGCCCCGGACCGCCCAGGACCGCCCCGGACTGCCTGGGACCGCCCCGGACCGGCCGGGACCGCCCTGGACCGCCCGGGACCGCCCGAGGCGGCCCGGGACCGCCCGGGACCGCCCGGGACCGCCCGGGAGCGCCCGGAACCGCCCGGGACCGCCCGGGACTACCCGGCACCGCCTGGGACCGCCCGGGACCGCCCGGGACCGCCGGGGACCGCCCCGGACCGCCCAGGACCGCCCCGGACCGCTCGGGACTGCCCCGGACCGCCCGGGACCGCCCCAGACCGCCCGGGAACGCCCGGGACCGCCCGGGACCGCCCGGGACCGCTCCGGACCGCCCAGGACCGCCCAGGACTGCCCGGGACTGCCCCAGACCGCCCGGGACCGCCCCGGACCGCCCGGGACCGCCCCGGACCGCCCGGGACCGCCCCGGACCGCCCGGGACCGCCCGGGACCGCCCGGGACCGCCCGGGACCGCCCGGGACTACCCGGCACCGCCTGGGACCGCCCGGGACCGCCCGGGACCGCCCGAGACCGCCCCGGACCGCCCAGGACCGCCCCGGACCGCCCGGGACTGCCCCAGACCACCCGGGACCGCCCCGGACTGCCCGGGACCGCCCGGGACCGCCCGGGACCGCCCGGGACCGCCCCCGACCGCCCAGGACTGCCCAGGACCGCCCGGGACTGCCCCAGACCGCCCGGGACCACCCCGGACCGCCCGGGACCGCCCCGGACCGCCCGGGACCGCCCCGGACCGCCCGGGACCGACCCGGACCGCCGGGACCGCCCGGGACCGCCCGGGACCGCCCTGGACCGCCCGGGACCGCCCCGGACCGCCCAGGACCGCACCCGGACCGCCCAGGACCACACCCGGACAGCCCAGGACCGCTCCGACCGCCCGGGACCGCCCGGGACCGCCCGGGACCGCCCCGGACCGCCCGGGACCGCCCTACAACGCCCGGGACCACCCGGGACCGCCCGGGACCGCCCCGGACCGCTCGGGACCGCCTCGAACCGCCCGGGACCGCCCAGGACCGCCCGGGACCGCCCTGAACCGCCCGGGACCGCCCTGGAACGCCCCGGACCGCCCGGGACCGCCCGAGACCGCCCGGGACCGCCCGGGACCGCCCTGGACCGCCCGGGAGCGCCCGAGACGGCCCGGGACCGCCCGGGACCGCCCGAGACCGCCCGGAGCGCCCGGAACCGCCCGGGACCGCCCGGGACCGCCCTGGACCGCCCGGGACCGCCCGAGACGGCCCGGGACCGCCCGGGACCGCCCGGGACCGCCCGGGAGCGCCCGGGACCGCCCGGGTCCGCCCCGGACCGCCCGGGACCGCCTGGGACCGCCCGGGACCGCCCGGGACTACCCGGCACCGCCTGGGACCGCCCGGGACCGCCCGGGACCGCCCGGGACCGCCCCGGACCGCCCAGGACCGCCCCGGACCGCCCAGGACTGCCGCGGACCGCCCGGGACTGCCCCGGACTGCCCGGGACCGCCCGGGACCGCCCGGGACCGCCCGGGACCGCCCCGGACCGCCCAGGACCGCCCAGGACCGCCCGGGACTGCCCCAGACCGCCCGGGACCGCCCCGGACTGCCTGGGACCGCCCCGAACCGGCCGGGACCGCCCCGGACCGCCCGGGACAGCCCGGGACCGCCCGGGACCGCCCGGGACCGCCCGGGACTGCCCGGCACTGCCCGCGACCGCCCGGGACCGCCCGGGACCGCCCGGGACCGCCCCGGACCGCCCAGGACCGCCCCGGACCGCTCGGGACTGCCCCGACCGCCCGGGACCGCCCCGGACCGCCCGGGACCGCCCCGAACCGCCCGGGACCGCCCCGGACCGCCCGGGACCGCCCCGGACTGCCCGGGACCGCCCGGGACCGCCCGGGACCGCCCGGGACCGCCCCAGACCGCCCGGGACCGCCCCGGACCACCCGGGACCGCCCCGGACCGCCCGGGACCGCCCCGGACCGCCCGGGACGGCCCGAGACCGCCCGGGACCGCCCGGGACCGCCCGGGACCGCCCGCGACCGCCCCAGACCGCCCGGGACCGCCCGGGACCGCCTGGGACCGCCCGGGACCGCCCTGGACCGCCGGGACCGCCCGGGACAGCCCGGGACCGCCCGGGACCACCCGGGACCGCCCGGGACCGCCCCTTGACCGCCCGGGACCGCCCCGGACCGCCCGGGACCGCACCCGGACCGCCCAGGACCACACCCGGACAGCCTGGGACCGCCCCGACCGCCCGGGACCGCCCGGGACCGCCCGGACCGAACCGGACCGCCGGGACCGCCCGGGACCGCCCGGGACCGCCCGGGATCACCCGGGACCGCCCGGGACCGCCCTGGACCACCCGGGACCGCCCCGGACCGCCAAGGACCGCACCCGGACCGCCCAGGACCACACCCGGACAGCCCGGGACCGCCCCGACCGCCCGGGACCGCCCGGGACCGCCCGGGACCGCCCCGGACCGCCCGGGACCGCCCTAGAACGCCCGGGACCACCCGGGACCGCCCGGGACCGCCCCGGACCGCCCGGGACCGCCTCGGACCGCCCGGGACCGCCCAGGACCGCCCGGGACCGCCCTGGACCGCCCAGGACCGCCCTGGAACGCCCGGGACCGCCCGGGACCGCCCGAGACCGCCCGGGACCGCCCGGGACCGCCCTGAACCGCCCGGGACCGCCCGAGACGGCCCGGGACCGCCCGGGACCGCCCGGGACCGCCCGGGAGCGCCCGGAACCGCCCGGGTCCGCCCCGGACCGCCCGGGACCGCCCGGGACCGCCCGGGACAGCCCGGGACTGCCCGGCACCGCCCGGGACCGCCCGGGACCGCCCGGGACCGCCCGGGACCGCCCCGGACCGCCCAGGACTGCCCCAGACCGCCCGGGACTGCCCCGGACCGCCCGGGACTGCCCCGGACCGCCCGGGACCGCCCCGGACCGCCCGGGACCGCCCCGGACCGCCCGGGACCGCCCGGGGCCGCCCTGGACCGCCCGGGACCGCCCCAGACCGCCCAGGACCGCACCCGGACCGCCCAGGACCACACCCGGACAGCCCGGGACCGCCCCGACCGCCCGGGACCGCCCGGGACCCCCCGGGACCGCCCCGGACCGCCCAGGACCGCCCTAGAACGCCCGGGACCACCCGGGACCGCCCGGGACTGCCCCGGACCGCCCGGGACCGCCCAGGACCGCCCGGGACCGCCCTGGACCGCCCAGGACCGCCCTGGAACGCACGGGACCGCCCGGGACCGCCCGAGACCGCCCGGGACCGCCCGGGACCGCCCTGGACCGCCCGGGACCGCCCGAGACGGCCCGGGACCGCCCGGGACCGCCCGGGACCGCCTGGGAGCGCCCGGAACCGCCCGGGACCGCCCGGGACCGCCCGGGACCGCCCGGGACCGCCCGGGACTTCCCGGCACCGCCCGGGACCGCCCGGGACCGCCCGGGACCGCCCGGGACCGCCCCGGACCGCCCAGGACCGCCCCGGACCGCCCGGGACTGCCCCGGACCGCCCGGGACCGCCCCCGGACCGCCCGGGACCGCCCGGGACCGCCCGGGACCGCCCGGGACCGCCCCGGACCGCCCAGGACCGCCCCGGACCGCCCGGGACTGCCCCGGACCGCCCGGGACCGCCTCGGACCGCCCGGGACCGCCCCGGACCGCCCAGGACCGCCCCGGACCACCCGGGAGCGCCCCGGACCGCCCGGGACCGCCCGGGACCGCCCGGGACCGCCCGGGACCGCCCGGGACCGCCCGGGACTGCCCCGGACTGCCCGGGACCGCCCGGGACCGCCTGGGACCGCCCGGGACCGCCCTGGACCGCCGGGACCGCCCGGGACCGCCCGGGACCGCCCGGGACCACCCGGGACCGCCCGGGACCGCCTGGGACCGCCCGGGACCGCCCCGGACCGCCCGGGTCCGCACCCGGACCGCCCAGGACCACACCCGGACAGCCCGGGACCGCCCCGACCGCCCGGGACCGCCCGGGACCGCCCGGGACCGCCCCGGACCGCCCGGGACCGCCCTAGAACGCCCGGGACCGCCCGGGACCGCCCGGGACCGCCGCGGACCGCCCGGGACTGCCACGGACCGCCCGGGACCGCCCAGGACCGCCCGGGACCGCCCTGGACCGCCCGGGACCGCCCTGGAACGCCGGGACCGCCCGGGACCGCCCGGGAGCACCCGGGACCGCCCGGGACCGCCCCGGACCGCCCGGGACCACCCGGGACCGCCCGGGACCTCCCGGGACCGCCCGGGACTTCCCGGGACCGCCCGGGTCCGCCCGGGACCGCCCGGGACCGCCCGGGACCGCCCCGGACCGCCCGGGACCGCCCCGGACTGCCCGGGACCGCCCGGGACCTCCCCGGACCGCCCAGGACCGCCCCGGACCGCCCAGGACTGCCCCGGACCGCCCGGGACCGCCCCGGACCGCCCGGGACCGCCCGGGACCGCCCGGGACCGCCCCGGACCGCCCAGGACCGCCCCGGACCGCCCGGGACTGCCCCGGACCGCCCGGGACCGCCCAGGACCGCCCAGGACCGCCCGGGACTGCCCCAGACCGCCCGGGACCGCCCCGGACTGCCTGGGACCGCCCCGAACCGGCCGGGACCGCCTCGGACCGCCCGGGACAGCCCGGGACCGCCCGGGACCGCCCGGGACCGCCCGGGACTGCCCGGCACTGCCCGCGACCGCCCGGGACCGCCCGGGACCGCCCGGGACCGCCCCGGACCGCCCAGGACCGCCCCGGACCGCTCGGGACTGCCCCGGACCTCCCGGGACCGCCCCGGACCGCCCGGGACCGCCCCGAACCGCCCGGGACCGCCCCGGACCGCCCGGGACCGCCCCGGACTGCCCGGGACCGCCCGGGACCGCCCGGGACCGCCCGGGACCGCCCCAGACCGCCCGGGACCGCCCCGGACCACCCGGGACCGCCCCGGACCGCCCGGGACCGCCCCGGACCGCCCGGGACGGCCCGAGACCGCCCGGGACCGCCCGGGACCGCCCGGGACCGCCCGCGACCGCCCCAGACCGCCCGGGACCGCCCAGGACCGCCTGGGACCGCCCGGGACCGCCCTGGACCGCCGGGACCGCCCGGGACAGCCCGGGACCGCCTGGGACCGCCCGGGACCGCCCGGGACCGCCCGGGACCGCCCGGGACCGCCCCGGACCGCCCGGGACCGCACCCGGACCGCCCAGGACCACACCCGGACAGCCTGGGACCGCCCCGACCGCCCGGGACCGCCCGGGACCGCCCGGGACCGAACCGGACCGCCGGGACCGCCCGGGACCGCCCGGGACCGCCCGGGATCACCCGGGACCGCCCGGGACCGCCCTGGACCGCCCGGGACCGCCCCGGACCGCCCAGGACCGCACCCGGACCGCCCAGGACCACACCCGGACAGCCCGGGACCGCCCCGACCGCCCGGGACCGCCCGGGACCGCCCGGGACCGCCCCGGACCGCCCGGGACCGCCCTAGAACGCCCGGGACCACCCGGGACCGCCCGGGACCGCCCCGGACCGCCCGGGACCGCCTCGGACCGCCCAGGACCGCCCCGGACCGCCCGGGAGCGCCCCGGACCGCCCGGGAGCGCCCCGGACCGCCCGGGACCGCCCGGGACCGCCCGGGACCGCCCGGGACCGCCCGGGACCGCCCGGGACTGCCCCGGACTGCCCGGGACCGCCCGGGACCGCCTGGGACCGCCCGGGACCGCCCTGGACCGCCGGGACCGCCCGGGACCGCCCGGGACCGCCCGGGACCACCCGGGACCGCCCGGGACCGCCTGGGACCGCCCGGGACCGCCCCGGACCGCCCGGGTCCGCACCCGGACCGCCCAGGACCACACCCGGACAGCCCGGGACCGCCCCGACCGCCCGGGACCGCCCGGGACCGCCCGGGACCGCCCCGGACCGCCCGGGACCGCCCTAGAACGCCCGGGACCGCCCGGGACCGCCCGGGACCGCCGCGGACCGCCCGGGACTGCCACGGACCGCCCGGGACCGCCCAGGAACGCCCGGGACCGCCCTGGACCGCCCGGGACCGCCCTGGAACGCCGGGACCGCCCGGGACCGCCCGGGAGCACCCGGGACCGCCCGGGACCGCCCCGGACCGCCCGGGACCACCCGGGACCGCCCGGGACCTCCCGGGACCGCCCGGGACTTCCCGGGACCGCCCGGGTCCGCCCGGGACCGCCCGGGACCGCCCGGGACCGCCCCGGACCGCCCGGGACCGCCCCGGACTGCCCGGGACCGCCCGGGACCGCCCCGGACCGCCCAGGACCGCCCCGGACCGCCCAGGATTGCCCCGGACCGCCCGGGACCGCCCCGGACCGCCCGGGACCGCCCGGGACCGCCCGGGACCGCCCCGGACCGCCCAGGACCGCCCCGGACCGCCCGGGACTGCCCCGGACCGCCCGGGACCGCCCAGGACCGCCCAGGACCGCCCGGGACTGCCCCAGACCGCCCGGGACCGCCCCGGACTGCCTGGGACCGCCCCGAACCGGCCGGGACCGCCCCGGACCGCCCGGGACAGCCCGGGACCGCCCGGGACCGCCCGGGACCGCCCGGGACTGCCCGGCACTGCCCGCGACCGCCCGGGACCGCCCGGGACCGCCCGGGACCGCCCCGGACCGCCCAGGACCGCCCCGGACCGCTCGGGACTGCCCCGGACCTCCCGGGACCGCCCCGGACCGCCCGGGACCGCCCCGAACCGCCCGGGACCGCCCCGGACCGCCCGGGACCGCCCCGGACTGCCCGGGACCGCCCGGGACCGCCCGGGACCGCCCGGGACCGCCCCAGACCGCCCGGGACCGCCCCGGACCACCCGGGACCGCCCCGGACCGCCCGGGACCGCCCCGGACCGCCCGGGACGGCCCGAGACCGCCCGGGACCGCCCGGGACCGCCCGGGACCGCCCGCGACCGCCCCAGACCGCCCGGGACCGCCCAGGACCGCCTGGGACCGCCCGGGACCGCCCTGGACCGCCGGGACCGCCCGGGACAGCCCGGGACCGCCTGGGACCGCCCGGGACCGCCCGGGACCGCCCGGGACCGCCCGGGACCGCCCGAGACCGAACCGGACCGCCGGGACCGCCCGGGACCGCCCGGGACCGCCCGGGATCACCCGGGACCGCCCGGGACCGCCCTGGACCGCCCGGGACCGCCCCGGACCGCCCTGGACCGCACCCGGACCGCCCAGGACCACACCCGGACAGCCCGGGACCGCCCCGACCGCCCGGGACCGCCCGGGACCGCCCGGGACCGCCCCGGACCGCCCGGGACCGCCCTAGAACGCCCGGGACCACCCGGGACCGCCCGGGACCGCCCCGGACCGCCCGGGACCGCCTCGGACCGCCCGGGACCGCCCAGGACCGCCCGGGACCGCCCTGGACCGCCCAGGACCGCCCTGGAACGCCCGGGACCGCCCGGGACCGCCCGAGACCGCCCGGGACCGCCCGGGACCGCCCTGAACCGCCCGGGACCGCCCGAGACGGCCCGGGACCGCCCGGGACCGCCCGGGACCGCCCGGGAGCGCCCGGAACCGCCCGGGTCCGCCCCGGACCGCCCGGGACCGCCCGGGACCGCCCGGGACAGCCCGGGACTGCCCGGCACCGCCCGGGACCGCCCGGGACCGCCCGGGACCGCCCGGGACCGCCCCGGACCGCCCAGGACCGCCCCAGACCGCCCGGGACTGCCCCGGACCGCCCGGGACTGCCCCGGACCGCCCGGGACCGCCCCGGACCGCCCGGGACCGCCCCGGACCGCCCGGGACCGCCCGGGGCCGCCCTGGACCGCCCGGGACCGCCCCAGACCGCCCAGGACCGCACCCGGACCGCCCAGGACCACACCCGGACAGCCCGGGACCGCCCCGACCGCCCGGGTCCGCCCGGGACCGCCCGGGACCGCCCCGGACCGCCCAGGACCGCCCTAGAACGCCCGGGACCACCCGGGACCGCCCGGGACTGCCCCGGACCGCCCGGGACCGCCCAGGACCGCCCGGGACCGCCCTGGACCGCCCAGGACCGCCCTGGAACGCCCGGGACCGCCCGGGACCGCCCGAGACCACCCGGGACCGCCCGGGACCGCCCTGGACCGCCCGGGAGCACCCGGGACCGCCCGGGACCGCCCCGGACCGCCCGGGACCACCCGGGACCGCCCGGGACCTCCCGGGACCGCCCGGGACTTCCCGGGACCGCCCGGGTCCGCCCGGGACCGCCCGGGACCGCCCGGGACCGCCCCGGACCGCCCGGGACCGCCCCGGACTGCCCGGGACCGCCTGGGACCGCCCCGGACCGCCCAGGACCGCCCCGGACCGCCCAGGACTGCCCCGGACCGCCCGGGACCGCCCCGGACCGCCCGGGACCGCCCGGGACCGCCCGGGACCGCCCCGGACCGCCCAGGACCGCCCCGGACCGCCCGGGACTGCCCCGGACCGCGCGGGACCGCCTCGGACCGCCCGGGACCGCCCCGGACCGCCCGGGACCGCCCTAGAACGCCCGGGACCGCCCGGGACCGCCCGGGACCGCCGCGGACCGCCGCGGACCGCCCGGGACTGCCACGGACCGCCCGGGACCGCCCAGGACCGCCCGGGACCGCCCTGGACCGCCCGGGACCGCCCTGGAACGCCGGGACCGCCCGGGACCGCCCGGGAGCACCCGGGACCGCCCGGGACCGCCCCGGACCGCCCGGGACCACCCGGGACCGCCCGGGACCTCACGGGACCGCCCGGGACTTCCCGGGACCGCCCGGGTCCGCCCGGGACCGCCCGGGACCGCCCGGGACCGCCCCGGACCGCCGGGACCGCCCCGGACTGCCCGGGACCGCCTGGGACCGCCCCGGACCGACCAGGACCGCCCCGGACCGCCCAGGACTGCCCCGGACCGCCCGGGACCGCCCCGGACCGCCCGGGACCGCCCGGGACCGCCCGGGACCGCCCCGGACCGCCCAGGACCGCCCCGGACCGCCCGGGACTGCCCCGGACCGCCCGGGACCGCCTCGGACCGCCCGGGACCGCCCAGGACCGCCCGGGACCGCCCCGGACGCCCGGGACCGCCCCGGACCGCCCGGGACCGCCCGGGACCGCCCGGGACCGCCCGGACCGCGCAGGACCGCGCCGGACCGCCCGGGACTGCCCCGGACCGCCCGGGACCGCCCCGGACCGCCTGGGACCGCCCCGGACCACCCGGGACCGCCCCGGACCGCCCGGGACTGCCCGGACCGCCCGGGACGGCCCGGGGACCGCCCGGGACCGCCCGGGACCGCCCGGGACCGCCCGGGACCGCCCCGGACTGCCCGGGACCGCCCGGACCGCCTGGGACCGCCCGGGACCGCCCTGGACCGCCGGGACCGCCCGGGACCGCCCGGGACCGCCCGGGACCACCCGGGACCGCCCGGGACCGCCTGGGACCGCCCGGGACCGCCCCGGACCGCCCAGGTCCGCACCCGGACCGCCAGGACCACACCCGGACAGCCCGGGACCGCCCCGACCGCCCGGGACCGCCCGGGACCGCCCGGGACCGCCCCGACCGCCCGGGACCGCCCTAGAACGCCCGGGACCGCCCGGGACCGCCCGGGACCGCCGCGGACCGCCCTGGACCGCCTCGGACCGCCCGGGACCGCCCAGGACCGCCCGGGACCGCCATGGACCGCCCGGGACCGCCCCTGGACGCCGGGACCGCCCGAACCGCCCGAGACTGCCGGGGACCGCCCGGGACCGCCCGGACCCGCCCGGGACCGCACCGTACCGCCCGGGACCTCCCGGGACCGCCCGGGACTTCCCGGGACCGCCCGGGTCCGCCCGGGACCGCCCGGGACCGCCCGGGACCGCCCCGGACCGCCCGGGACCGCCCCGGACTGCCCAGGACCGCCCGGGACCGCCCGTGACCGCCCGGGACCGCCCCGGACCGCCCGGGACCGAGCCGGACCACCCGGGACCCGCCCCGGACCGCCGGGACCACCCCGGACCGCCCGGGACGGCCCGGGACCGCCCGGACCGCCCGGGACCGCCCGGGACCGGCCCGGGACCGCCCCGGACCGCCTGGGACTGCCCGGGACCGCCTGGGACCGCCCGGGACCGCCCTGGACCGCCGGGACCGCCCGGGACCGCCCGGGACCGCCTGGGACCACCCGGGACCGCCCGGGACCGCCCGGGACCGCCCGGGACCGCCCCGGACCGCCGGGACCGCACCCGGACCGCCCAGGACCACACCTGGACAGCCCGGGACCGCCTCGACCGCCCGGGACCGCCCGGGACCGCCCGGGACCGCCCCGGACCGCCGGGACCGCCCTAGAACGCCTGGGACCGCCCGGGACCGCCGGGACCGCTCCGGACCGCCCGGGACCGCCTCGGACCGCCCAGGACCGCCCAGGACCGCCGGGACCGCCCTGGACCGCCCGGGACCGCCCTGGAACGCCCGGGACCGCCCGGGAGCGCCCTGGACCTCACGGGACCGCCCCAGACCGCCCGGGACCACCCGGGACCGCCCGGGACCTCCCGGGACCGCCCGGGACTGCCCGGGACCGCCCGGTACCGCCCGGGACCGCCCGGACCGCCCGGAACCGCCCCGACTGCCCGGGACCGCCCGGGACCGCCCCGGACCGCCCGGGACCGCCCGGGACCGCCCGGGACCGCCCGGGACCGCCCGGGACCGCCCGAGACTGCCCAGGACCGCCCGGGACCGCCCGGACCCGCCCGGGACCGCACCGTACCGCCCGGGACCGCCCGGGACCGCACGGGACCGCCCAGGACCGCCCCGGACCGCCCGGGACCGCCCCGGACCGCCCGGGACCGCCCCGGACTGCCCGGGACCGCCCCGGACCGCCCGGGACCGCCCGGGACCGCCCGGGACCGCCCGGACCCCGCCCGGGACTGCCCAGCACCGCCCGGGACCGCCCGGGAACGCCTGGGACCGCCCGGGACCGCCCCGGACCGCCCAGGACCGCGCCGGACCGCCCGGGACTGCCCCGGACCGCCCGGGACCGCCCGGGACCGCACCGTACCGCCCGGGACCGCCCGGGACCGCCCGGGACCGCACGGGACCGCCCAGGACCGCCCGGACCGCCCGGGACCGCCCCGGACCGCCCGGGACCGAGCCGGACCACCCGGGACCGCCCCGGACCGCCCGGGACCACCCCGGACCGCCCGGGACGGCCCCGGGACCGCCCGGACCGCCGGGACCGCCCGGGACCGCCCGGGACCGCCCCGGACCGCCTGGGACCGCCCGGGACCGCCTGGGACCGCCCGGGACCGCCCTGGACCACCGGGACCGCCCGGGACCGCCCGGGACCGCCTGGGACCACCCGGGACCGCCCGGGACCGCCCGGGACCGCCCGGGACCGCCCCGGACCGCCGGGGACCGCACCCGGACCGCCAGGACCACACCTGGACAGCCCGGGACCGCATAGACCGCCCGGGACCGCCCGGGACCGCCCGGGACCGCCCCGGACCGCCCAGGACCGCCCTAGAACGCCTGGGACCGCCCGGGACCGCCGGGACCGCTCCGGACCGCCCGGACCGCCTCGGACGCCCGGGACCGCCCAGGACCGCCTGGGACCGCCCTGGACCGCCAGGACCGCCCTGGAACGCCCGGGACCGCCCGGGAGCGCCCTGGACCGCACAGGACCGCCCCAGACCGCCCGGGACCACCCGGGACCGCCCGGGACCTCCCGGGACCGCCCGGGACTGCCCGGGACCGCCCGGTACCGCCCGGGACCGCCCGGGACCGCCCAGGACCGCCCCGGACCGCCCGGGACCGCCCGGGACCGCCCCGGACCGCCCGGGACCGCCCGGGACCGCCCGGGACCGCCCGGGACCGGCCCGAGACTGCCCAGGACCGCCCGGGACCGCCCGGACCCGCCCGGGACCGCACCGTACCGCCCGGGACCGCCCGGGACCGCACGGGACCGCCCAGGACCGCCCCGGACCGCCCGGGACCGCCCCGGACCGCCCGGGACCGCCCCGGACTGCCCGGGACCGCCCCGGACCGCCCGGACCGCCCGGACCGCCCGGGACTGCCCAGCACCGCCCGGGACTGCCCGGGAACGCCTGGGACCGCCCGGGACCGCCCCGGACCGCCCAGGACCGCGCCGGACCGCCCGGGACTGCCCCGGACCGCCCGGGACCGCCCGGGACCGCACCGTACCGCCCGGGACCCCCGGGACCGCCCGGGACCGCACGGGACCGCCCAGGACCGCCCCGGAACGCCCGGGACTGCCCCGGACCGCCCGAGACCGCCCGGACTGCCCGGGACCGCCCCGGACCGCCCGGGACCCGCCCGGAACCGCCCCGGGACCGCCCGGGACCGCCCGGGACTGGCCCAGCACCGCCCGGGACCGCCCGGGAACGCCCGGGACCGCCCGGGACCGCCCCGGACCGCCCCAGGACCGCGCCGGACCGCCCGGGACTGCCCCGGACCGCCCGGGACCGCCCCGGACCGCCCGGGACCGCCCCGGACCGCCCGGGACCGCCCCGGACCGCCCGGGACCGCCCCGGACTGCCCGGGACCGCCCGGGACCGCCCGGGACCGCCCGGGTCCGCCCCGGACCGCCCGGGACCGCCCCGGACCACCCGGGACCGCCCCGGACCGCCCGGGACTGCCCGGGACCGCCCGGTACCGCCCGGGACCGCCCGGGACCGCCCGGACCGCCCCGACTGCCCGGGACCCGCCCGGGACCGCCCCGGACCGCCCGGGACCGCCCGGGGACCGCCCGGGACCGCCCGGGACCGCCCGGGACCGCCCGAGACTGCCCAGGACCGCCCGGGACCGCCCGGACCCGCCCGGGACCGCACCGTACCGCCCGGGACCGCCCGGGACCGCACGGGACCGCCCAGGACCGCCCCGGACCGCCCGGGACCGCCCCGGACCGCCCGGGACCGCCCCGGACTGCCCGGGACCGCCCCGGACCGCCCGGGACCGCCGGGACCGCCCGGGACCGCCCGGGACCGCCCGGGACTGCCCAGCACCGCCCGGGACCGCCCGGGAACGCCTGGGACCGCCCGGGACCGCCCCGGACCGCCCAGGACCGCGCCGGACCGCCCGGGACTGCCCCGGACGCCCGGGACCGCCCGGACCGCACCGTACCGCCCGGGACCGCCCGGGACCGCCCGGGACCGCACGGGACCGCCCAGGACCGCCCCGGACCGCCCGGGACCGCCCCGGACCGCCCGGGACCGAGCCGGACCACCCGGGACCGCCCCGGACCGCCCGGGACCACCCCGGACCGCCCGGGACGGCCCGGGACCGCCCGGGACCGCCCGGGACCGCCCGGGACCGCCCCGCCCCGGACCGCCCAGGACCACCCCGGACCGCCCGGGACCGCCCGGGACCACCCGGGACCGCCCGGGACTGCCCGGGACTGCCCGGCACTGCCCGGGACCGCCCGGGACCGCCCGGGACCGCCCGGGACCGCCCCGGACCGCCCAGGACCACGCCGGACCGCCCGGGACTGCCCCGGACCGCGCGGGACCGCCCCGGACCGCCCGGGACCGCCCCGGACCGCCCGGGACTGCCCCGGACCGCCCGGGACCGCCCCGGACTGCCCGGGACCGCCCGGGACCGCCCGGGACCGCCCGGGACCGCCCTGGACCGCCCGGGACTGCCACAGACCACCCGGGACCGCCCCGGACCGCCCGGGACCGCCCCGGACCGCCCGGGACGGCCCGGGACCGCCCGGGACCGCCCGGGACCGCCCGGGACCGCCCCGGACCGCCCGGGACCGTCCGGGACCGCCTGGGACCGCCCGGGACCGCCCTGGACCGCCGGGACCGCCCGGGACCGCCCGGGACCGCCCGGGACCACCCGGGACCGCCCGGGACCGCCCGGGACCGCCCGGGACCGCCCCGGACCGCCCGGGACCGCACCCGGACCGCCCAGGACCACACCCGGACAGCCCGGGACCGCCCCGACCGCCCGGGACCGCCCAGGACCGCCCGGGACCGCCCCGGACCGCCCGGGACCGCCCTCGAACGCCCGGGACCGCCCGGGACCGCCCGGGACCGCCCCGGACCGCCCGGGACCGCCCGGGACCACCCCGGACCGCCCGAGACCGCCCGGGACCGCCCAGGACCGCCCGGGACCGCCCGGGACCGCCCGAACCGCCCGAGACCGCCCGGGACCGCCCGGGACCGCCCAGACCCGCCCGGGACCGCACCGTACCGCCCGGGACCGCCCGGGACCGCCCGGCACCGCACGGGACCGCCCAGGACCGCCCCGGACCGCCCGGGACCGCCCCGGACCGCCCGGGACCGCCCCGGACCGCCCAGGACCGCCCCGGACCGCCCGGGACCGCCCGGGACCGCCCGAACCGCCCGAGACCGCCCGGGACCGCCCGGGACCGCCCAGACCCGCCCGGGACCGCACCGTACCGCCCGGGACCGCCCGGGACCGCCCGGCACCGCACGGGACCGCCCAGGACCGCCCCGGACCGCCCGGGACCGCCCCGGACCGCCCGGGACCGCCCCGGACCGCCCAGGACCGCCCCGGACCGCCCGGGACCGCCCGGGACCGCCCGGGACCGCCCGGGACTGCCCGGGACTGCCCGGCACTGCCCGGGACCGCCCGGGACCGCCCGGGACCGCCCGGGACCGCCCCGGACCGCCCGGGACCGCCCGGGACCGCCCGGGTCCGCCCCGGACCGCCCAGGACCGCCCCGGACCACCCGGGACCGCCCCGGACCGCCCGGGACTGCCCCGGACCGCCCGGGATGGCCCAGGACCGCCCGACCCCGCCCGGGACCGCCCCGGACTGCCCGGGACCGCCCGGGACCGCCTGGGACCGCCCGGGACCGCCCTGGACCACCGGGACCGCCCGGGACCGCCCGGGACCGCCCGGGACCGCCCTGGACCGCCGGGACCGCCCTGGACCGCCTGGGACCGCCCGGGACCGCCCGGGACCGCCCGGGACCGCCCCGGACCGCCCGGGACCGCACCCGGACCGCCCAGGACCACACCCGGACAGCCCGGGACCGCCCCGACCGCCCGGGACCGCCCGGGACCGCCCGGGACCGCCCCGGACCGCCCGGGACCGCCCTAGAACGCCCGGGACCGCCCGGGACCGCCCGGGACCG
Organism: Petromyzon marinus; assembly: GCF_048934315.1. Lineage (NCBI taxonomy): Eukaryota > Metazoa > Chordata > Hyperoartia > Petromyzontiformes > Petromyzontidae > Petromyzon > Petromyzon marinus. The sequence goes on from NW_027423522.1 coordinate 30,798, forward strand.
CCCCGGACCGCCCGGGACCGCCCGGGACTGCCCCGGACCGCCCGGGACCGCCCGGGACCGCCCGGGACCGCCCGGGACCGCCCGGGACCGCCCGAACCGCCCGGGACCGCCCCGGACCGCCCGGGACCGCACCCGGACCGCCCAGGACCACACCCGGACAGCCCGGGACCGCCCCGACCGCCCGGGACCGCCCAGGACCGCCCGGGACCGCCCCGGACCGCCCGGGACCGCCCTCGAACGCCCGGGACCGCCCGGGACCGCCCGGGACCGCCCCGGACCGCCCGGGACCGCCCGGGACCACCCCGGACCGCCCGAGACCGCCCGGGACCGCCCGGGACCGCCCGGGACCGCCCGGGACCGCCCGAACCGCCCGAGACCGCCCGGGACCGCCCGGGACCGCCCAGACCCGCCCGGGACCGCACCGTACCGCCCGGGACCGCCCGGGACCGCCCGGCACCGCACGGGACCGCCCAGGACCGCCCCGGACCGCCCGGGACCGCCCCGGACCGCCCGGGACCGCCCCGGACCGCCCAGGACCGCCCCGGACCGCCCGAGACCGCCCGGGACCGCCCGAACCGCCCGAGACCGCCCGGGACCGCCCGGGACCGCCCAGACCCGCCCGGGACCGCACCGTACCGCCCGGGACCGCCCGGGACCGCCCGGCACCGCACGGGACCGCCCAGGACCGCCCCGGACCGCCCGGGACCGCCCCGGACCGCCCGGGACCGCCCCGGACCGCCCAGGACCGCCCCGGACCGCCCGGGACCGCCCGGGACCGCCCGGGACCGCCCGGGACTGCCCGGGACTGCCCGGCACTGCCCGGGACCGCCCGGGACCGCCCGGGACCGCCCGGGACCGCCCCGGACCGCCCGGGACCGCCCGGGACCGCCCGGGTCCGCCCCGGACCGCCCGGGACTGCCCCGGACCACCCGGGACCGCCCCGGACCGCCCGGGACTGCCCCGGACCGCCCGGGATGGCCCAGGACCGCCCGACCCCGCCCGGGACCGCCCCGGACTGCCCGGGACCGCCCGGGACCGCCTGGGACCGCCCGGGACCGCCCTGGACCGCCGGGACCGCCCGGGACCGCCCGGGACCGCCCGGGACCGCCCTGGACCGCCGGGACCGCCCTGGACCGCCCGGGACCGCCCGGGACCGCCCGGGACCGCCCGGGACCGCCCCGGACCGCCCGGGACCGCACCCAGACCGCCCAGGACCACACCCGGACAGCCCGGGACCGCCCCGACCGCCCGGGACCGCCCGGGACCGCCCGGGACCGCCCCGGACCGCCCGGGACCGCCCTAGAACGCCCGGGACCGCCCGGGACCGCCCGGGACCGCCCCGGACCGCCCGGGACCGCCCGGGACTGCCCCGGACCGCCCGGGACCGCCCGGGACCGCCCGGGACCGCCCGGGACCGCCCGGGACCGCCCGAACCGCCCGAGACCGCCCGGGACCGCCCGGGACCGCCCGGACCCGCCCGGGACCGCACCGTACCGCCCGGGACCGCCCGGGACCGCCCGGCACCGCACGGGACCGCCCAGGACCGCCCCGGACCGCCCGGGACCGCCCCGGACCGCCCGGGACCGCCCCGGACCGCCCAGGACCACCCCGGACCGCCCGGGACCGCCCGGGACCACCCGGGACCGCCCGGGACTGCCCGGGACTGCCCGGCACTGCCCGGGACCGCCCGGGACCGCCCGGGACCGCCCGGGACCGCCCCGGACCGCCCAGGACCACGCCGGACCGCCCGGGACTGCCCCGGACCGCCCGGGACCGCCCCGGACCGCCCGGGACCGCCCCGGACCGCCCGGGACTGCCCCGGACCGCCCGGGACCGCCCCGGACTGCCCGGGACCGCCCGGGACCGCCCGGGACCGCCCGGGACCGCCCTGGACCGCCCGGGACTGCCACAGACCACCCGGGACCGCCCCGGACCGCCCGGGACCGCCCCGGACCGCCCGGGACGGCCCGGGACCGCCCGGGACCGCCCGGGACCGCCCGGGACCGCCCCGGACCGCCCGGGACCGTCCGGGACCGCCTGGGACCGCCCGGGACCGCCCTGGACCGCCGGGACCGCCCGGGACCGCCCGGGACCGCCCGGGACCACCCGGGACCGCCCGGGACCGCCCGGGACCGCCCGGGACCGCCCCGGACCGCCCGGGACCGCACCCGGACCGCCCAGGACCACACCCGGACAGCCCGGGACCGCCCCGACCGCCCGGGACCGCCCAGGACCGCCCGGGACCGCCCCGGACCGCCCGGGACCGCCCTCGAACGCCCGGGACCGCCCGGGACCGCCCGGGACCGCCCCGGACCGCCCGGGACCGCCTGGGACCACCCCGGACCGCCCGAGACCGCCCGGGACCGCCCGGGACCGCCCGGGACCGCCCGGGACCGCCCGAACCGCCCGAGACCGCCCGGGACCGCCCGGGACCGCCCAGACCCGCCCGGGACCGCACCGTACCGCCCGGGACCGCCCGGGACCGCCCGGCACCGCACGGGACCGCCCAGGACCGCCCGGGACTGCCCGGGACTGCCCGGCACTGCCCGGGACCGCCCGGGACCGCCCGGGACCGCCCGGGACCGCCCCGGACCGCCCAGGACCACGCCGGACCGCCCGGGACTGCCCCGACCGCCCGGGACCGCCCCGGACCGCCCGGGACCGCCCCGGACCGCTCGGGACCGCCCCGGACCGCTCGGGACCGCCCCGGACCGCCCGGGACCGCCCCGGACCGCTCGGGACCGCCCCGGACCGCCCGGGACCGCCCCGCACTCCCCGGGACCGCCCGGGACCGCCCGGGACCGCCCGGGACCGCCCTGGCCCGCTCGGGACCGCCCCGGACCGCTCGGGACCGCCCCCGGACCGCTCGGGACCGCCCGGACCGCCCGGGACCGCCCCGGACCGCTCGGGACCGCCCCGGACCACCCGGGACCGCCCCGCACTCCCCGGGACCGCCCGGGACCGCCCGGGACCGCCCGGGACCGCCTGGCCCGCCCGGGACCGCCCCGGACCACCCGGGACCACCCCAGACCGCCCGGGACCGCCCCGGACCGCCCGGGACGGCCCGGGACCGCCCGGGACCGCCCGGGACCGCCCGGGATCGCCCCGGACCGCCCGGGACCGTCCAGGACCGCCTGGGACCGCCCGGGACCGCCCTGGACCGCCGGGACCGCCCGGGACCGACCGGGACCGCCCGGGACCACCCGGGACCGCCCGGGACCGCCCGGGACCGCCCGGGACCGCCCCGGACCGCCCGGGACCGCACCCGGACCGCCCAGGACCACACCCGGACAGCCCGGGACCGCCCCGACCGCCCGGGACCGCCCGGGACCGCCCGGGACCGCCCCGGACCGCCCGGGACCGCCCTAGAACGCCCGGGACCGCCCGGGACCGCCCGGGACCGCCCCGGACCGCCCGGGACCGCCCGGGACCGCCCCGGACCGCCCGGGACCGCCCGGGACCGCCCGGGACCGCCCGGGACCGCCCGAACCGCCCGAGACCGCCCGGGACCGCCCGGGACCGCCCGGACCCGCCCGGGACCGCACCGTACCGCCCGGGACCGCCCGGGACCGCCCGGCACCGCACGGGACCGCCCAGGACCGCCCCGGACCGCCCGGGACCGCCCCGGACCGCCCGGGACCGCCCCGGACCGCCCAGGACCACCCCGGACCGCCCGGGACCGCCCGGGACCACCCGGGACCGCCCGGGACTGCCCGGGACTGCCCGGCACTGCCCGGGACCGCCCGGGACCGCCCGGGACCGCCCGGGACCGCCCCGGACCGCCCAGGACCACGCCGGACCGCCCGGGACTGCCCCGGACCGCCCGGGACCGCCCCGGACCGCCCGGGACCGCCCCGGACCGCCCGGGACTGCCCCGGACCGCCCGGGACCGCCTGGACTGCCCGGGACCGCCCGGGACCGCCCGGGACCGCCCGGGACCGCCCTGGACCGCCCGGGACTGCCACAGACCACCCGGGACCGCCCCGGACCGCCCGGGACCGCCCCGGACCGCCCGGGACGGCCCGGGACCGCCCGGGACCGCCCGGGACCGCCCGGGACCGCCCGGACCGCCCCGGACCGCCCGGGACCGTCCGGGACCGCCTGGGACCGCCCGGGACCGCCCTGGACCGCCGGGACCGCCCGGGACCGCCCGGGACCGCCCGGGACCGCCCGGGACCGCCTGGGACCGCCCGGGACCGCCCTGGACCGCCGGGACCGCCCGGGACCGCCCGGGACCGCCTGGGACCACCCGGGACCGCCCGGGACCGCCCGGGACCGCCCGGGACCGCCCCGGACCGCCGGGGACCGCACCCGGACCGCCCAGGACCACACCTGGACAGCCCGGGACCGCCTCGACCGCCCGGGACCGCCCGGGACCGCCCGGGACCGCCCCGGACCGCCCGGGACCGCCATAGAACGCCTGGGACCGCCCGGGACCGCCGGGACCGCTCCGGACCGCCCGGGACCGCCTCGGACCGCCCGGGACCGCCCAGGACCGCCCGGGACCGCCCTGGACCGCCCGGGACCGCCCTGGAACGCCCGGGACCGCCCGGGAGCGCCCTGGACCGCACGGGACCGCCCCAGACCGCCCGGGACCACCCGGGACCGCCAGGGACCTCCCGGGACCGCCCGGGACTGCCCGGGACCGCCCGGTACCGCCCGGGACCGCCCGGGACCGCCCGGGACCGCCCCGGACCGCCCGGGACCGCCCGGGACCGCCCCGGACCGCCCGGGACCGCCCGGGACCGCCCGGGACCGCCCGGGACCGCCCGGGACCGCCCGAGACTGCCCAGGACCGCCCGGGACCGCCCGGACCCGCCCGGGACCGCACTGTACCGCCCGGGACCGCCCGGGACCGCACGGGACCGCCCAGGACCGCCCCGGACCGCCCGGGACCGCCCCGGACCGCCCGGGACCGCCCCGGACTGCCCGGGACCGCCCCGGACCGCCCGGGACCGCCCGGGACCGCCCGGGACCGCCCGGGACCGCCCGGACTGCCCAGCACCGCCCGGGACCGCCCGGGAACGCCTGGGACCGCCCGGGACCGCCCCGGACCGCCCCAGGACCGCGCCGGACCGCCCGGGACTGCCCCGGACCGCCCGGGACCGCCCGGGACCGCACCATACGCCCGGGACCGCCCGGGACCGCCCGGGACCGCACGGGACCGCCCAGGACCGCCCCGGACCGCCCGGGACTGCCCCGGACCGCCCGGGACCGCCCCGGACTGCCCGGGACCGCCCCGGACCGCCCGGGACCGCCCGGGACCGCCCGGGACCGCCGGGACCGCCCGGGACTGCCCAGCACCGCCCGGGACCGCCCGGGAACGCCCGGGAATGCCCGGGACCGCCCGGGACCGCCCCGGACCGCCCAGGACCGCGCCGGACCGCCCGGGACTGCCCCGGACCGCCCGGGACCGCCCCGGACCGCCCGGGACCGCCCCGGACCGCCCGGGACCGCCCCGGACCGCCCGGGACCGCCCCGGACTGCCCGGGACCGCTCGGACCGCCCGGGACCGCCCGGGTCCGCCCCGGACCGCCCGGGACCGCCCCGGACCACCCGGGACCGCCCCGGACCGCCCGGGACCGCACCGGACCGCCCGGGACGGCCCAGGACCGCCCGACCCCGCCCGGGACCGCCCCGGACTGCCCGGGACCGCCCGGGACCGCCTGGGACCGCCCGGGACCGCCCTGGACCGCCGGGACCGCCCGGGACCGCCGGGACCGCCCGGGACCGCCCTGGGACCGCCGGGACCGCCCTGGACCGCCCGGGACCGCCCGGGACCGCCCGGGACCGCCCGGGACCGCCCCGGACCGCCCGGGACCGCACCCGGACTGCCCAGGACCACACCCGGACAGCCCGGGACCGCCCCGACCGCCCGGGACCGCCCGGGACCGCCCGGGACCGCCCCGGACCGCCCGGGACCGCCCTAGAACGCCCGGGACCGCCCGGACCGCCCGGGACCGCCCGGACCGCCGGGACCGCCCGGGACTGCCCCGGACCGCCCGGGACCGCCCGGGACCGCCCGGGACCGCCCGGGACCGCCCGAACCGCCCGAGACCGCCCGGGACCGCCCGGGACCGCCCGGACCCACCCGGGACCGCACCGTACCGCCCGGGACCGCCCGGGACCGCCCGGCACCGCACGGGACCGCCCAGGACCGCCCCGGACCGCCCGGGACCGCCCCGGACCGCCCGGGACCGCCCCGGACCGCCCAGGACCACCCCGGACCGCCCGGGACCGCCCGGGACCACCCGGGACCGCCCGGGACTGCCCGGGACTGCCCGGCACTGCCCGGGACCGCCCGGGACCGCCCGGGACCGCCCGGGACCGCCCCGGACCGCCCAGGACCACGCCGGACCGCCCGGGACTGCCCCGGACCGCCCGGGACCGCCCCGGACCGCCCGGGACCGCCCCGGACCGCTCGGGACTGCCCCGGACCGCCGGGACCGCCCCGGACTGCCCGGGACCGCCCGGGACCCGCCCGGGACCGCCCGGGACCGCCCGGGACCGCCCGGGACCGCCCTGGACCGGCCCGGGACTGCCACAGACCACCCGGGACCGCCCCGGACCGCCCGGGACCGCCCCGGACCGCGCGGGACGGCCCGGGACCGCCCGGGACCGCCCGGACCGCCCGGGACCGCCCCGGACCGCCCGGACCGTCCGGGACCGCCTGGGACCGCCCGGGACCGCCCTGGACCGCCGGGACCGCCCGGGACCGCCCGGGACCGCCCGGGACCACCCGGGACCGCCCGGGACCGCCCGGGACCGCCCGGGACCGCCCCGGACCGCCCGGGACCGCACCCGGACCGCCCAGGACCACACCCGGACAGCCCGGGACCGCCCCGACCGCCCGGGACCGCCCGGGACCGCCCGGGACCGCCCCGGACCGCCCGGGACCGCCCTCGAACGCCCGGGACCGCCCGGGACCGCCCGGGACCGCCCCGGACCGCCCGGGACCGCCCGGGACCGCCCCGGACCGCCCGAGACCGCCCGGGACCGCCCGGGACCGCCCGGGACCGCCCGGGACCGCCCGGGACCGCCCGAACCGCCCGAGACCGCCCGGGACCGCCCGGGACCGCCCGGACCCGCCCGGGACCGCACCGTACCGCCGGGACCGCCCGGGACCGCCCGGCACCGCACGGGACCACCCAGGACCGCCCCGGACCGCCCGGGACCGCCCCGGACCGCCCGGGAACGCCCCGGACCGCCCACGACCGCCCCGGACCGCCCGGGACCGCCCGGGGACCGCCCGGGACCGCCCGGGACTGCCCGGGACTGCACGGCACTGCCCGGGACCGCCCGGGACCGCCCGGGACCGCCCGGGACCGCCCCGGACCGCCCAGGACCACGCCGGACCGCCCGGGACTGCCCCGGACCGCCCGGGACCGCCCCGGACCGCCCGGGACCGCCCCGGACCGCTCGGGACCGCCCCGGACCGCCCGGGACCGCCCCGCACTCCCCCGGACCTCCCGGGACCGCCCGGGACCGCCCGGGACCGCCCTGGACCGCCCGGGACCGCCCCGGACCACCCGGGACCACCCCGGAACCGCCCGGGACCGCCCCGGACCGCCCGGGACGGCCCGGGGACCGCCCGGGACCGCCCGGGACCGCCCGGGATTGCCCCGGACCGCCCGGGACCGTCCAGGACCGCCTGGGACCGCCCGGGACCGCCCTGGACCGCCGGGACCGCCCGGACCGCCCGGGACCGCCCGGGACCACCCGGGTCCGCCCGGGACCGCCCGGAACGCCCGGGACCGCCCCGGACCGCCCGGGACCGCACCCGGACCCGCCCAGGACCACACCCGGACAGCCCAGGACCGCCCCGACCGCCCGGGACCGCCCGGGACCGCCCGGGACCGCCCCGGACCGCCCGGGACCGCCCTAGAACGCCCGGGACCGCCCCGGGACCGCCCCGGACCGCCCGGGACCGCCCCGGACCGCCCGGGACCGCCCGGGACCGCCCCGGACCGCCCGGGACCGCCCGGGACCGCCCGGGACCGCCCGGGACCGCCCGGGACCGCCCGAACCGCCCGAGACCGCCCGGGACCGCCCGGGACCGCCCGGACCCGCCCGGGACCGCACCGTACCGCCCGGGACCGCCCGGGACCGCCCGGCACCGCACGGGACCGCCCAGGACCGCCCCAGACCGCCCGGGACCGCCCCGGACCGCCCGGGGACCGCCCCGGACCGCCCAGGACCACCCCGGACCGCCCGGGACCGCCCGGGACCACCCGGGACCGCCCGGGACTGCCCGGGACTGCCCGGCACTGCCCGGGACCGCCCGGGACCGCCCGGGACCGCCCGGGACCGCCCCGGACCGCCCAGGACCACGCCGGACCGCCCGGGACTGCCCCGGACCGCCCGGGACCGCCCCGGACCGCCCGGGACCGCCCCGGACCGCCCGGGACTGCCCCGGACCGCCCGGGACCGCCCTGGACTGCCCGGGTCCGCCCGGGACCGCCCGGGACCGCCCGGGACCGCCCTGGACCGCCCGGGACTGCCACAGACCACCCGGGACCGCCGCGGACCGCCCGGGACCGCCCCGGACCGCCCGGGACGGCCCGGGACCGCCCGGGACCGCCCGGGACCGCCCGGGACCGCCCGGGACCGCCCCGGACCGCCCGGGACCGTCCGGGACCGCCTGGGACCGCCCGGGACCGCCCTGGACCGCCGGGACCGCCCGGGACCGCCCGGGACCGCCCGGGACCACCCGGGACCGCCCGGGACCGCCCGGGACCGCCCGGGACCGCCCCGGACTGCCCGGGGACCGCACCCGGACCGCCCAGGACCACACCCGGACAGCCCGGGACCGCCCCGACCGCCCGGGACCGCCCGGGACCGCCCGGGACCGCCCCGGACCGCCCGGGACCGCCCTCGAACGCCCGGGACCGCCCGGGACCGCCCGGGACCGCCCCGGACCGCCCGGGACCGCCCGGACCGCCCCGGACCGCCCGAGACCGCCCGGGACCGCCCGGGACCGCCCGGGACCGCCCGGGACCGCCCGAACCCGCCCGAGACCGCCCGGGACCGCCCGGGACCGCCCGGACCCGCCCGGGACCGCACCGTACCGCCCGGGACCGCCCGGACCGCCCCGGACCGCTCGGGACCGGCCCCGGACCGCCCGGGACCGCCCCGCACTCCCCCAGACCGCCCGGGACCGCCCGGGACCGCCCGGGACCGCCCTGGACCGCCCGGGACCGCCCCGGACCACCCGGGACCACCCCGGACCGCCCGGGACCGCCCCGGACCGCCCGGGACGGCCCGGGACCGCCCGGGACCGCCCGGGACCGCCCGGGATTGCCCCGGACCGCCCGGGACCGTCCAGGACGCCTGGGACCGCCCGGGACCGCCCTGGACCGCCGGGACCGCCCGGGACCGCCCGGGACCGCCCCGGGACCGCCCCGGACCGCCCGGGACCGCCTAGAACGCCCGGGACCGCCCGGGACCGCCCGGGACCGCCCGGGACCGCCCCGGACCGCCCGGGACCGCCCGGGACCGCCCCGGACCGCCCGGGACCGCCCGGGACCGCCCGGGACCGCCCGGGACCGCCCGGGACCGCCCGAACCGCCCGAGACCGCCCGGGACCGCCCGGGACCGCCCGGACCCGCCCGGGACCGCACCGTACCGCCCGGGACCGCCCGGGACCGCCCGGCACCGCACGGGACCGCCCAGGACCGCCCCGGACCGCCCGGGACCGCCCCGGACCGCCCGGGACCGCCCCGGACCGCCCGGGACCGCCCCGGACCGCCCAGGACCACCCCGGACCGCCCGGGACCGCCCGGGACTACCCGGGACCGCCCGGGACTGCCCGGACTGCCCGGCACTGCCCGGGACCGCCCGGGACCGCCCTGGACCGCCCGGGACCGCCCCGGACCGCCCAGGACCACGCCGGACCGCCCGGGACTGCCCCGGACCGCCCGGGACCGCCCGGACCGCCCGGGACCGCCCCGGACCGCCCGGGACTGCCCCGGACCGCCCGGGACCGCCCTGGACTGCCCGGGACCGCCCGGGACCGCCCGGGACAGCCCGGGACCGCCCTGGACCGCCCGGGACTGCCACAGACCACCCGGGACCGCCACGGACCGCCCGGGACCGCCCCGGACCGCCCGGGACGGCCCGGGACCGCCCGGGACCGCCCGGGACCGCCCGGGACCGCCCGGGACCGCCCCGACCGCCCGGGACCGTCCGGGACCGCCTGGGACCGCCCGGGACCGCCCTGGGACCGCCGGGACCGCCCGGGACCGCCCGGGACCGCCCGGGACCACCCGGGACCGCCCGGGACCGCCCGGGACCGCCCGGACCGCCCCGGACCGCCCGGGACCGCACCCGGACCGCCCAGGACCACACCCGGACAGCCCGGGACCGCCCCGACCGCCCGGGACCGCCCGGGACCGCCCGGGACCGCCCCGGACCGCCCGGGACCGCCCTCGAACGCCCGGGACGCCCGGACCGCCCGGGACCGCCCCGGACCGCCCGGGACCGCCCGGGACCGCCCCGGACCGCCCGAGACCGCCCGGGACCGCCCGGGACCGCCCGGGACCGCCCGGGACCGCCCGAACCGCCCGAGACCGCCCGGGACCGCCCGGAACCGCCCGGACCCGCCCGGGACCGCACCGTACCGCCCGGGACCGCCCGGGACCGCCCGGCACCGCACGGGACCGCCCAGGACCGCCCCGGACCGCCCGGGACCGCCCGGACCGCCCGGGACCGCCCCGGACCGCCCAGGACCGCCCCGGACCGCCCGGGACCGCCCGGGACCGCCCTGGGACCGCCCGGGACTGCCCGGGACTGCCCGGCACTTCCCGGGACCGCCCGGGACCGCCCGGGACCGCCCGGGACCGCCCCGGACCGCCCAGGACCACGCCGGACCGCCCGGGACTGCCCCGGACCGCCCGGGACCGCCCCAGACCGCTCGGGACCGCCCCGGACCGCCCGGGACCGCCCCGCACTCCCCGGGACCGCCCGGGACCGCCCGGGACCGCCCGGGACCGCCCTGGACCGCCCGGGACCGCCCCGGACCACCCGGGACAACCCCGGACCGCCCGGGACCGCCCCGGACCGCCCGGGACGGCCCGGGACCGCCCGGGGACCGCCCGGGACCGCCCGGGATTGCCCCGGACCGCCCGGGACGGCCCGGGACCGCCCCGGGACCGCCCGGGACCGCCCGGGATCGCCCCGGACCGCCCGGGACCGCCCCGGACCGCCCGAGACCGCACCCGGACCGCCCAGGACCACACCCGGACAGCCCGGGACCGCCCCGACCCGCCCGGGACCGCCCCGGGACCGCCCGGGACCGCCCGGGACCGCCTGGGACCGCCCGGGACCGCCTCGGACCGCCCGGGACCGCCCAGGACCGCCCGGGACCGCCTCGGGACCGCCCGGGACCGCCCAGGACCGCCCGGGACCGCCCTGTAATGCCCGGGACCGCTCGGGACCGCCCGGGACCGCCCGGACCGCCCGGGACCGCCTTGGACCGCCGGGACCGCCCAGGACCGCCCTGGAACGCCCGGGACCGCCCGGGACCACCCGGGACCGCTCTGGACTGCCCTGCACCGCCCGGGACCGCCCTGGAACGCCCGGGACTGCCCGGGACCGCCCGGGACCGCCCGGGACCGCCCCGGGACCGCCCGGGACCACCCGGGACCGCCCGGGACCGCCCCGGACCGCCCGGGACCGCCCGGGACCGCCCGGGAACGCACGGGACCGCCCGGGACCGCCCGGGACCGCCCGGGACCGCCCCGGACCGCCCGGGACCGCCCAGGACCGCCCGGGACCGCCTCGGACCGCCCGGGACCGCCCGGGACCGCCCGGGACCGCCTCGGACCGCCGGGACCGCCCAGGACCGCCCTGGAACGCCCGGGACCGCCCGGGACCGCCCGGGACCGCCCGGGACCGCTCTGGACCGCCCTGGACCGCCTGGGACCGCCCTGGAACACCCGGGACTGCCCGGGACCGCCCGCGACCGCCCCGACCGCCCGGGACCGCCCGGGACCGCCCGGGACCGCCCCGGACCGCCCGGGACCGCCCTAGAACGCCCGGGACTGCCCGGGACCGCCCGGGACCGCCCCGGACCGCCCGGGACCGCCCGGGACCGCCCGGACCGCCCGGGACCGCCCGGGACCGCCCGGGACCGCCCGGGACCGCCCGGGACCGCCCGAACCGCCCGAGACCGCCCGGGACCGCCCGGGACCGCCCGGACCCGCCCGGGACCGCACCGTACCGCCCGCGACCGCCCGGGACCGCCCGGCACCGCACGGGACCGCCCAGGACCGCCCCGGACCGCCCGGGACCGCCCCGGACCGCCCGGGACCGCCCGAACCGCCCAGGACCGCCCCGGACCGCCCGGGACCGCCCGGGACCACCCGGGACCGCCCGGGACTGCCCGGGACTGCCCGGCACTGCCTGGGACCGCCCGGGACCGCCCGGGACCGCCCGGGACCGCCCCGGACCGCCCAGGACCACGCCGGACCGCCCGGGACTGCCCCGGACCGCCCGGGAACCGCCCCGGACCGCCCGTGACCCGCCCCGGACCGCCCGGGACTGCCCCGGACCGCCCGGGATCGCCCCGGACTGCCCGGGACTGCCCGGGACCGCCCGGGACCGCCCGGGACCGCCCTGGACCGCCCGGGACTGCCACAGACCACCCGGGACCGCCCCGGACCGCCCGGGACCGCCAAGGACCGCCCGGGACGGCCCGGGACCGCCCGGGACCGCCCGGGACCGCCCGGGACCGCCCCGGACCGCCCGGGACCGTCCGGGACCGCCTGGGACCGCCCGGGACCGCCCTGGACCGCCGGGACCGCCCGGGACCGCCCGGGACCGCCCGGGTCCACCCGGGACCGCCCGGGACCGCCCGGGACCGCCCGGGACCGCCCCGGACCGCCCGGGACCGCACCCGGACCGCCCAGGACCACACCCGGACAGCCCGGGACCGCCCCGACCGCCCGGGACCGCCCGGGACCGCCCGGGACCGCCCCGGACCGCCCGGGACCGCCCTCGAACGCCCGGGACCGCCCGGGACCGCCCGGGACCGCCCCGGACCGCCCGGGACCGCCCGGGACCGCCCCAGACCGCCCGAGACGGCCGGGACCGCCCGGGACCGCCCGGGACCGCCCGGGACCGCCCGAACCGCCCGAGACCGCCCGGGACCGCCCGGGACCGCCCGGACCCGCCCGGGACCGCATTGTACCGCCCGGGACCGCCCGGGACCGCCCGGCACCGCACGGGACCGCCCAGGACCGCCCGGACCGCCCGGGACCGCCCCGGACCGCCCGGGACCGCCCCAGACCGCCCAGGACCGCCCCGGACCGCCCGGGACCGCCCGGGACCGCCCGGGACCGCCCGGGACTGCCCGGGACTGCCCGGCACTGCCCGGGACCGCCCGGGACCGCCCGGGACCGCCCGGGACCGCCCTGGACCGCCCAGGACCACGCCGGACCGCCCGGGACTGCCCCGGACCGCCCGGGACCGCCCCGGACCGCCCGGGACCGCCCCGGACGGCTCGGGACCGCCCGGACCGCCCGGGAACGCCCCGCACTCCACGGGACCGCCCGGACCGCCCGGGACCGCCCGGGACCGCCCTGGACCGCCCGGGACCGCCCCGGACCACCCGGGACCACCCCGGACCGCCCGGGACCGCCCCGGACCGCCCGGGACGGCCCGGGACCGCCCGGGACCGCACGGGACCACCCGGGATCGCCCCGGACCGCCCGGGACTGTCCGGGACCGCCTGGGACCGCCCGGGACCGCCCTGGACCGCCGGGACCGCCCGGGACCGCCCGGGACCGCCCGGGACCACCCGGGACCGCCCGGGACCGCCCGGGACCACCCGGGACCGCCCCGGACCGCCCGGGACCGCACCCGGACCGCCCAGGACCACACCCGGACAGCCCGGGACCGCCCCGACCGCCTGGGACCGCCCGGGACCGCCCGGGACCGCACGGAACCGCCTGGGACCGCCCGGGACCGCCTCGGACCGCCCGGGACCGCCCAGGACCGCCCGGGACCGCCTCGGACCGCCCGGGACCGCCCAGGACCGCCCGGGACCGCCCTGTAATGCCCGGGACCGCTCGGGACCGCCCGGGACCGCCCGGACCGCCCGGGACCGCCTTGGACCGCCGGGACCGCCCAGGACCGCTCTGGAACGCCCGGGACCGCCCGGACCACCCGGGACCGCTCTGGACTGCCCTGCACCGCCCGGGACCGCCCTGGAACGCCCGGGACTGCCCGGGACCGCCCGGGACCGCCCGGGACCGCCCCGGGACCGCCCCGGACCGCCCAGGACCACGCCGGACCGCCCGGGACTGCCCCGGACCGCCCGGGACCGCCCCGGACCGCTCGGGACCGCCCCGGACCGCCCGGGACCGCCCCGCACTCCCCGGGACCGCCCGGGACCGCCCGGGACCGCCCGGGACCGCCCTGGACCGCCCGGGACCGCCCCGGACCACCCGGGACCACCCCGGACCGCCCGGGACCGCCCCGGACCGCCCGGGACGGCCCGGGACCGCCCGGGACCGCCCGGGACCGCCCGGGATCACCCCGGACCGCCCGGGACGGCCCGGGACCGCCCGGGACCGCCCGGGACCGCCCGGGATCGCCCCGGACCGCCCGGGACCGCCCCGGACCGCCCGGGACCGCACCCGGACCGCCCAGGACCACACCCGGACAGCCCGGGACCGCCCCGACCGCCCGGGACCGCCCGGGACCGCCCGGGACCGCCCGGGACCGCCCGGGACCTCCCGGGACCGCCTGGGACCGCCCGGGACCGCCTCGGACCGCCCGGGACCGCCCGGACCGCCCGGGACCGCCTTGGACCGCCGGGACCGCCCAGGACCGCCCTGGAACGCCCGGGACCGCCCGGGACCACCCGGAACCGCTCTGGACTGCCCTGCACCGCCCGGGACCGCCCTGGAACGCCCGGGACTGCCCGGGACCGCCCGGGACCGCCCGGGACCGCCCCGGGACCGCCCGGGACCACCCGGGACCGCCCGGGACCGCCCCGGACCGCCCGGGACCGCCCGGGACCGCCCGGGACCGCACGGGACCGCCCGGGACCGCCCGGGACCGCCCGGGACCGCCCCGGACCGCCCGGGACCGCCTCGGACCGCCCGGGACCGCCCAGGACCGCCCGGGACCGCCTCGGACCGCCCGGGACCGCCCCGGACCGACCGGGACCGCCCTGGAATGCCCGGGACCGCTCGGGACCGCCCGGGACCGCCCGGGACCGCCTCGGACCGCCGGGACCGCCCAGGACCGCCCTGGAACGCCCGGGACCGCCCGGGACCGCCCGGGACCGCCCGGGACCGCTCTGGACCGCCCTGGACCGCCTGGGACCGCCCTGGAACACCCGGGACTGCCCGGGACCGCCCGCGACCGCCCCGACCGCCCGGGACCGCCCGGGACCGCCCGGGACTGCCCCGGACCGCCCGGGACCGCCCTAGAACGCCCGGGACCGCCCGGGACCGCCCGGGACCGCCCCGGACCGCCCGGGACCGCCCGGGACCGCCCCGGACCGCCCGGGACCGCCCGGGACCGCCCGGGACCGCCCGGGACCGCCCGGGACCGCCCGAACCGCCCGAGACTGCCCGGGACCGCCCGGGACCGCCTGGACCCGCCCGGGACCGCACCGTACCGCCCGCGACCGCCCGGGACCGCCCGGCACCGCACGGGACCGCCCAGGACCACCCCGGACCGCCCGGGACCGCCCCGGACCGCCCGGGACCGCCCCGGACCGCCCAGGACCGCCCCGGACCGCCCGGGACCGCCCGGGACCACCCGGGACCGCCGGGACTGCCCGGGACTGCCCGGCACTGCCCGGGACCGCCCGGGACCGCCCGGGACCGCCCGGGACCGCCCCGGACCGCCCAGGACCACGCCGGACCGCCCGGGACTGCCCCGGACCGCCCGGGACCGCCCCGACCGCCCGGGACCGCCCCGGACCGCCCGGGACTGCCCCGGACCGCCCGGGACCGCCCCGGACTGCCCGGGACCGCCCGGGACCGCCCGGGACCGCCCGGGACCGCCCTGGACCGCCCGGGACTGCCACAGACCACCCGGGACCGCCCCGGACCGCCCGGGACCGCCCCGGACCGCCCGGGACGGCCCGGGACCGCCCGGGACCGCCCGGGACCGCCCGGGACCGCCCCGGACCGCCCGGGACCGTCCGGGACCGCCTGGGACCGCCCGGGACCGCCCTGGACCGCCGGGACCGCCCGGGACCGCCCGGGACCGCCCGGGTCACCCGGGACCGCCCGGGACCGCCCGGGACCGCCCGGGACCGCCCCGGACCGCCCGGGACCGCACGCGGACCGCCCAGGACCACACCCGGACAGCCCGGGACCGCCCCGACCGCCCGGGACCGCCCGGGACCGCCCGGGACCGCCCCGGACCGCCCGGGACCGCCCTCGAACGCCCGGGACCGCCCGGGACCGCCCCGGGACCGCCCCGGACCGCCCGGGACCGCCCGGGACCGCCCCAGACCGCTCGAGACCGCCCGGGACCGCCCGGGACCCCCGGGACCGCCCGGGACCGCCCGAACCGCCCGAGACCGCCCGGGACC
Organism: Petromyzon marinus; assembly: GCF_048934315.1. Taxonomy (NCBI): domain Eukaryota; kingdom Metazoa; phylum Chordata; class Hyperoartia; order Petromyzontiformes; family Petromyzontidae; genus Petromyzon; species Petromyzon marinus. The sequence goes on from NW_027423522.1 coordinate 47,356, forward strand.
GCCCGGGACCGCCCGGACCCGCCCGGGACCGCATTGTACCGCCCGGGACCGCCCGGGACCGCCCGGCACCGCACGGGACCGCCCAGGACCGCCCCGGGACCGCCCAGGACCGCCCCGGACCGCCCGGGACCGCCCCGGACCGCCCAGGACCGCCCCGGACCGCCCGGGACCGCCCGGGACCGCCCGGGACCGCCCGGGACTGCCCGGGACTGCCCGGCACTGCCTGGGACCGCCCGGGACCGCCGGGACCGCCCGGGACCGCCCCGGACCGCCCAGGACCACGCCGGACCGCCCGGGACTGCCCCGGACCGCCCGGGACCGCCCCGGACCGCCCGGGACCGCCCCAGACGGCTCGGGACCGCCCCGGACCGCCCGGGAACGCCCCGCACTCCCCGGGACCGCTCGGGACCGCCCGGGACCGCCCGGGACCGCCCTGGACCGCCCGGGACCGCCCCGGACCACCCGGGACCACCCCGGACCGCCCGGGACCGCCCCGGACGCCCGGGACGGCCCGGGACCGCCCGGGACCGCACGGGACCGCCCGGGATCGCCCCGGACCGCCCGGGACCGTCCGGGACCGCCTGGGACCGCCCGGGACCGCCCTGGACCGCCGGGACCGCCCGGGACTGCCCGGGACCGCCCGGGACCACCCGGGACCGCCGGGACCGCCCGGGACCGCCCGGGACCGCCCCGGACCGCCCGGGACCGCACCCGGACCGCCCAGGACCACACCCGGACAGCCCGGGACCGCCCCGACCGCCTGGGACCGCCCGGGACCGCCCGGGACCGCACGGAACCGCCTGGGACCGCCCGGGACCGCCTCGGACCGCCCGAGACCGCCCAGGACCGCCCGGGACCGCCTCGGACCGCCCGGGACCGCCCAGGACCGCTCTGGAACGCCCGGGACCGCCCGGGACCACCCGGGACCGCTCTGGACTGCCCTGCACCGCCCGGGACCGCCCTGGAACGCCCGGGACTGCCCGGGACCGCCCGGGACCGCCCGGGACCGCCCCGGGACCGCCTGGGACCACCCGGGACCGCCCGGGACCGCCCCGGACCGCCCGGGACCGCCCGGGACCGCCCGGGACCGCACGGGACCGCCCGGGACCGCCCGGGACCGCCCCGGACCGTCGGGACCGCCTCGGACCGCCCGGGACCGCCCAGGACCGCCCGGGACCGCCTCGGACCGCCCGGGACCGCCCCGGACCGACCGGGACCGCCCTGGAATGCCCGGGACCGCTCGGACCGCCCGGGACCGCCCGGACCGCCTCGGACCGCCGGGACCGCCCAGGACCGCCCTGGAACGCCCGGGACCGCCCGGGACCGCCCGGGACCGCCCGGGACCGCTCTGGACCGCCCTGGACCGCCTGGGACCGCCCTGGAACACCCGGGACTGCCCGGGACCGCCCGCGACCGCCCGGGACCGCCCGGGACCGCCCGGGACCACCCGGGACCGCCCGGGACCACCCGGACCGCCCGGGACCGCCCGGGACCGCCCGGGACCGCACGGGACCGCCCGGGGCCGCCCTGGACCGCCCGGGACCGCCCCAGACCGCCCAGGACCGCACCCGGACCGCCCAGGACCACACCCGGACAGCCCGGGACCGCCCCGACCGCCCGGGACCGCCCGGGACCGCCCGGGACCGCCCCGGACCGCCCAGGACCGCCCTAGAACGCCCGGGACCACCCGGGACCGCCCGGGACTGCCCCGGACCGCCCGGGACCGCCCAGGACCGCCGGGACCGCCCTGGACCGCCCAGGACCGCCCTGGAACGCCCGGGACCGCCCGGGACCGCCCGAGACCGCCCGGGACCGCCCGGGACCGCCCTGGACCGCCCGGGACCGCCCGAGACGGCCCGGGACCGCCCGGGACCGCCCGGGACCGCCTAGGAGCGCCCGGAACCGCCCGGGACCGCCCGGGACCGCCCGGGACCGCCCTGGACCGCCCGGGACTTCCCGGCACCGCCCGGGACCGCCCGGGACCGCCCGGGACCGCCCGGGACCGCCACGGACCGCCCAGGACCGCCCCGGACCGCCCGGGACTGCCACGGACCGCCCGGGACCGCCCCGGACCGCCCGGGACCGCCCGGGACCGCCCGGGACCGCCCGGGACCGCCCCGGACCGCCCAGGACCGCCCTGGACCGCCCGGGACTGCCCCGGACCGCCCGGGACCGCCTCGGACCGCCCGGGACCGCCCCGGACCGCCCAGGACCGCCCCGGACCGCCCGGAAGCGCCCCGGACCGCCCGGGACCGCCCGGGACCGCCCGGGATCGCCCCGGACCGCGCAGGACCGCGCCGGACGCCCGGGACTGCCCCGGACCGCCGGACCGCCCGGGACCCCGGACCGCCTGGGACCGCCCGGACCACCCGGGACCGCCCCGGACCGCCCGGGACTGCCCCGGACCGCCCGGGACGGCCCGGGACCGCCCGGGACCGCCCGGGACCGCCCGGGACCGCCCGGGACTGCCCCGGACTGCCCGGGACCGCCCGGGACCGCCTGGGACCGCCCGGGACCGCCCTGGACCGCCGGGACCGCCCGGGACCGCCCGGGACCGCCCGGGACCACCCGGGACCGCCCGGGACCGCCTGGGACCGCCCGGGACCGCCCCGGACCGCCCGGGTCCGCACCCGGACCGCCCAGGACCACACCCGGACAGCCCGGGACCGCCCCGACCGCCCGGGACCGCCCGGGACCGCCCGGGACCGCCCCGGACCACCCGGGACCGCCCTAGAACGCCCGGGACCGCCCGGGACCGCCCGGGACCGCCGCGGACTGCCCGGGACTGCCACGGACCGCCCGGGACCGCCCAGGACCGCCCGGGACCGCCCTGGACCGCCCGGGACCGCCCTGGAACGCCGGGACCGCCCGGGACCGCCCGGGAGCACCCGGGACCGCCTGGGACCGCCCCGGACCGCCCGGGACCACCCGGGACCGCCCGGGACCTCCCGGGACCGCTCGGGACTTCCCGGGACCGCCCGGGTCCGCCCGGGACCGCCCGGGACCGCCCGGGACCGCCCCGGACCGCCCGGGACCGCCCCGGACTGCCCGGGACCGCCTGGGACCGCCCCGGACCGCCCAGGACCGCCCCGGACCGCCCGGACTGCCCGGACCGCCCGGGACCGCCCCGGACCGCCCGGGACCGCCCGGGACCGCCCGGACCGCCCCGGACCGCCCAGGACCGCCCCGGACCGCCCGGGACTGCCCCGGACCGCCCGGGACCGCCTCGGACCGCCCGGGACCGCCCCGGACCGCCCGGGACCGCCCCGGACCGCCCGGGACCGCCCCGGACCGCCCGGGACCGCCCGGGACCGCCCGGGACCGCCCCGGACCGCGCAGGACCGCGCCGGACCGCCCGGGACTGCCCCGGACCGCCCGGGACCGCCCCGGACCGCCTGGGACCGCCCCGGACTACCCGGGACCGCCCCGGACCGCCCGGGACTGCCCCGGACCGCCCGGGACGGCCCGGGACCGCCCGGGACCGCCCGGGACCGCCCGGGACCGCCCGGGACCGCCCCGGACTGCCCGGGACCGCCCGGGACCGCCTGGGACCGCCCGGGACCGCCCTGGACCGCCGGGACCGCCCGGGACCGCCAGGGACCGCCCGGGACCACCCGGGACCGCCCGGGACCGCCTGGGACCGCCCGGGACCGCCCCGGACCGCCCGGGTCCGCACCCGGACCGCCCAGGACCACACCCGGACAGCCCGGGACCGCCCCGGACCGCCCGGGACCGCCCGGGACCGCCCGGGACCGCCCCGGACCGCCCGGGACTGCCTAGAACGCCCGGGACCGCCCGGGACCGCCCGGGACCGCCGCGGACCGCCCGGGACCGCCTCGGACCGCCCGGGACCGCGCAGGACCGCCCGGGACCGCCCTGGACCGCCCGGGACCGCCCTGGAACGCCGGGACCGCCCGAACCGCCCGAGACTGCCCGGGACCGCCCGGGACCGCCCGGACCCGCCCGGGACCGCACCGTACCGCCCGGGACCTCCCGGGACCGCCCGGGACTTACCGGGACCGCCCGGGTCCACCCGGGACCGCCCGGGACCGCCCGGGACCGCCCCGGACCGCCCGGGACCGCCCCGGACTGCCCGGGACCGCCCGGGACCGCCCGTGACCGCCCGGGACCGCCCCGGACCGCCCGGGACCGACCCGGACCACCCGGGACCGCCCCGGACCGCCCGGGACCACCCCGGACCGCCCGGGACGGCCCGGGACCGCCCGGGACCGCCCGGGACCGCCCGGGACCGCCCGGGACCGCCCCGGACCGCCTGGGACCGCCCGGGACCGCCTGGACCGCCCGGACCGCCTGGACCGCCGGGACCGCCCGGGACCGCCCGGGACCGCCTGGGACCACCCGGGACCGCCCGGGACCGCCCGGGACCGCCCGGGACCGCCCCGGACCGCCGGGGACCGCACCTGGACCGCCCAGGACCACACCTGGACCAGCCCGGGACCGCCCCGACCGCCCGGGACCGCCCGGGACGGCCCGGGACCGCCCCGGACCGCCCGGGACCGCCCTAGAACGCCTGGGACCGCCCGGGACCGCCGGGACCGCTCCGGACCGCCCGGGACCGCCTCGGACCGCCCGGGACCGCCCAGGACCGCCCGGGACCGCCCTGGACCGCCCGGGACCGCCCTGGAACGCCCGGGACCGCCCGGGAGCGCCCTGGACCGCACGGGACCGCCCAGACCGCCCGGGACCACCCGGGACCGCCCGGGACCTCCCGGGACCGCCCGGGACTGCCCGGGACCGCCCGGTACCGCCCGGGACCGCCCGGGACCGCCCGGGACCGCCCCGGACCGCCCGGGACCGCCCGGGACCGCCCCGGACCGCCCGGGACCGCCCGGGACCGCCCGGGACCGCCCGGGACCGCCCGGGACCGCCCGAGACTGCCCAGGATCGCCCGGGACCGCCCGGACCCGCCCGGGACCGCACCGTACCGCCCGGGACCGCCCGGGACCCGCCCGGGACCGCCCTGGACCGCCGGGACCGCCCGGGACCGCCCGGGACCGCCTGGGACCACCCGGGACCGCCCGGGACCGCCCGGGACCGCCCGGGACCGCCCGGACCGCCGGGGACCGCACCCGGACCGCCCAGGACCACACCTGGACAGCCCGGGACCGCCCCGACCGCCCGGGACCGCCCGGGACCGCCCGGGACCGCCCCGGACCGCCCGGGACCGCCCTAGAACGCCTGGGACCGCCCGGGACCGCCGAGACCGCTCCGGACCGCCCGGGACCGCCTCGGACCGCCCGGGACCGCCCAGGACCGCCCGGGACCGCCCTGGACCGCCCGGGACCGCCCTGGAACGCCCGGGACCGCCCGGGAGCGCCCTGGCCCGCACGGGACCGCCCCAGACCGCCCGGGACCACCCGGGACCGCCCGGGACCGCCCGGGACTGCCCGGGACCGCCCGGTACCGCCCGGGACCGCCCGGGACCGCCCGGGACCGCCCCGGACCGCCCGGGACCGCCCGGGACCGCCCCGGACCGCCCGGGACCGCCCGGGACCGCCCGGGACCGCCCGGGACCGCCCGGGACCGCCCGAGACTGCCCAGGACCGCCCGGGACCGCCCGGACCCGCCCGGGACCGCACCGTACCGCCCGGGACCGCCCGGGACCGCACGGGACCGCCCAGGACCGCCCCGGACCGCCCGGGACCGCCCCGGACGCCCGGGACCGCCCGGACTGCCCGGGACCGCCCCGGACCGCCCGGGACCGCCCGGGACCGCCCGGGACCGCCCGGGACCGCCCGGGACTGCCCAGCACCGCCCGGGACTGCCCCGGACCGCCCGGGGACCGCCCGGGACCGCACCGTACCGCCCGGGACCGCCCGGGACCGCCCGGGACCGCACGGGACCGCCCAGGACCGCCCCGGACCGCCCGGGACTGCCCCGGACCGCCCGGGATCGCCCCGGACTGCCCGGGACCGCCCCGGACCGCCCGGGACCGCCCGGGACCGCCCGGGACCGCCCGGGACCGCCCGGGACTGCCCAGCACCGCCCGGGACCGCCCGGGAACGCCCGGGACCGCCCGGGACCGCCCCGGACTGCCCAGGACCGCGCCTGACCGCCCGGGACTGCCCCGGACCGCCCGGGACCGCCCCGGACCGCCCGGGACCGCCCCGGACCGCCCGGGACCGCCCCGGACCGCCCGGGACCGCCCCGGACTGCCCGGGACCGCCCAGGGACTGCCCGGGACCGCCCGGGTCCGCCCCGGACCGCCCGGGACCGCCCCGGACCACCCGGGACCGCCCCGGACCGCCCGGGACCGCCCCGGACCGCCGGGGACGGCCCAGGACCGCCCGACCCCGCCCGGGACCGCCCCGGACTGCCCGGGACCGCACCCGGACCGCCCAGGACCACACCCGGACAGCCCGGGACCGCCCCGACCGCCCGGGACCGCCCGGGACCGCCCGGGACCGCCCCGGACCGCCCGGGACCGCCCTAGAACGCCCGGGACCGCCCGGGACCGCCGGGACCGCCCCGGACCGCCCGGGACCGCCCGGGACCGCCCCGGACCGCCCGGGACCGCCCGGGACCGCCCGGGACCGCCCGGGACCGCCCGGGACCGCCCGAACCGCCCGAGACCGCCCGGGACCGCCCGGGACCGCCCGGACCCGCCCGGGACCGCACCGTACCGCCCGGGACCGCCCGGGACCGCCCGGCACCGCACGGGACCGCCAGGACCGCCCCGGACCGCCCGGGACCACCCCGGACCGCCGGGACCGCCCGGGACCACCCGGGACCGCCCGGGACTGCTCGGGACTGCCCGGCACTGCCCGGGACCGCCCGGGACCGCCCGGGACCGCCCGGGACCGCCCCGGACCGCCCAGGACCACGCCGGACCGCCCGGGACTGCCCCGGACCGCCCGGGACCGCCCCGGACCGCCCGGGACCGCCCGGACCGCCCGGACTGCCCCGGACCGCCCGGGACCGCCCCGGACTGCCCGGGACCGCCCGGGACCGCCCGGACCGCCCGGGACCGCCCTGGACCGCCCGGGACTGCCACAGACCACCCGGGACCGCCCCGGACCGCCCGGGACCGCCCCGGACCGCCCGGGACGGCCCGGGACCGCCTGGGACCGCCCGGGACCGCCCGGGACCGCCCGGGACCGGCCCGGACCGCCCGGGACCGCACGGGACCGCCCAGGACCACCCCGGACCGCCCGGGACCGCCCCGGACCGCCCGGGACCGCCCCGGACTGCCCGGGACCGCCCCGGACCGCCCGGGACCGCCCGGGACCGCCCGGGACCGCCCGGGACCGCCCGGGACTGCCCAGCACCGCCCGGGACTGCCCCGGACCGCCCGGACCGCCCGGACCGCACCGTACCGCCCGGGACCGCCCGGGACCGCCCGGGACCGCACGGGACCGCCCAGGACCGCCCCGGACCGCCCGGGACTGCCCGGACCGCCCGGGATCGCCCCGGACTGCCCGGGACCGCCCCGGACCGCCCGGGACCGCCCGGGACCGCCCCGGGACCGCCCGGGACCGCCCGGGACTGCCCAGCACCGCCCGGGACCGCCCGGGAACGCCCGGACCGCCCGGGACCGCCCCGGACCGCCCAGGACCGCGCCTGACCGCCCGGGACTGCCCCGGACCGCCGGGACCGCCCGGACCGCCCGGGACCGCCCCGGACCGCCCGGGACCGCCCCGGACCGCCCGGGACCGCCCGGACTGCCCGGGACCGCCCAGGACCGCCCGGGACCGCCCGGGTCCGCCCCGGAGCGCCCGGGACCGCCCGGACCACCCGGGACCGCCCCGGACCGCCCGGGACCGCCCGGACCGCCGGGGACGGCCCAGGACCGCCCGACCCCGCCCGGGACCGCCCCGGACTGCCCGGGACCGCACCCGGACCGCCCAGGACCACACCCGGACAGCCCGGGACCGCCCCGACCGCCCGGGACCGCCCGGGACCGCCCGGGACCGCCCCGGACCGCCCGGGACCGCCCTAGAACGCCCGGGACCGCCCGGGACCGCCCGGGACCGCCCCGGACCGCCCGGGACCGCCCGGGACCGCCCCGGACCGCCCGGGACCGCCCGGGACCGCCCGGGACCGCCCGGGACCGCCCGGGACCGCCCGAACCGCCCGAGACCGCCCGGGACCGCCCGGGACCGCCCGGACCCGCCCGGGACCGCACCGTACCGCCCGGGACCGCCCGGGACCGCCCGGCACCGCACGGGACCGCCCAGGACCGCCCCGGACCGCCCGGGACCGCCCCGGACCGCCCGGGACCGCCCCGGACCGCCCAGGACCACCCCGGACCGCTCGGGACCGCCCGGGACCACCCGGGACCGCCCGGGACTGCTCGGGACTGCCCGGCACTGCCCGGGACCGCCCGGGACCGCCCGGGACCGCCCGGGACCGCCCCGGGACGCCCAGGACCACGCCGGACCGCCCGGGACTGCCCCGGACCGCCCGGGACCGCCCCGGACCGCCCGGGACCGCCCCGGACCGCCGGGACTGCCCGGACCGCCCGGGACCGCCCCGGACTGCCCGGGACCGCCCGGGACCGCCCGGACCGCCCGGACCGCCCTGGACCGCCCGGGACTGCCACAGACCACCCGGGACCGCCCCGGACCGCCCGAGACCCCGCCCCGGACCGCCCGGGACGGCCCGGGACCGCCTGGGACCGCCCGGGACCGCCCGGGACCGCCCGGGACGGACCGGCCCGGACCGCCCGGGACCGTCCGGGACCGCCTGGGACCGCCCGGGACCGCCCTGGACCGCCGGGACCGCCCGGGACCGCCCGGGACCGCCCGGGACCACCCGGGACCGCCCGGGACCGCCCGGGACCGCCCGGGACCGCCCCGGACCGCCCGGGACCGCACCCGGACCGCCCAGACCACACCCGGACAGCCCGGGACCGCCCCGACCGCCCGGGACCGCCCGGGAGCGCCCGGGACCGCCCCGGACCGCCCGGGACCGCCCTCGAACGCCCGGGACCGCCCGGGACCGCCCGGGACCGCCCCGGACCGCCCGGGACCGCCCGGGACCGCCCCGGACCGCCCGAGACCGCCCGGGACCGCCCTGGACCGCCCGGGACCGCCCGGGACCGCCCGAACCGCCCGAGACCGCCCAGGACCGCCGGGACCGCCCGGACCCGCCCGGGACCGCACCGTACCGCCCGGGACCGCCCGGGACCGCCCGGCACCGCACGGGACCGCCCAGGACCGCCCCAGACCGCCCGGGACCGCCCCGGACCGCCCGGGACCGCCCCGGACCGCCCAGGACCGCCCCGGACCGCCCAGGACCACGCCGGACCGCCCGGGACTGCCCCGGACCGCCCGGGACCGCCCCGGACCGCCCGGGACCGCCCCGGACCGCTCGGGACCGCCCCGGACCGCCCGGGACCGCCCTGCACTCCCCGGGACCGCCCAGGACCGCCCGGGACCGCCCGGGACCGCCCTGGACCGCCCGGGACCGCCCCGGACCACCCGGGACCACCCCGGACCGCCCGGGACCGCCCCGGACCGCCCGGGATGGCCCGGGACCGCCCGGGACCGCCCGGGACCGCCCGGGATCGCCCCGGACCGCCCGGGACCGTCCAGGACCGCCTGGGACCGCCCGGGACCGCCCTGGACCGCCGGGACCGCCCGGGACGGCCCGGGACCGCCCGGGACCACCCGGGACCGCCCGGGACCGCCCGGGACCGCCCGGGACCGCCCCGGACCGCCCGGGACCGCACCCGGACCGCCCAGGACCACACCCGGACAGCCCGGGACCGCCCCGACCGCCCGGGACCGCCCGGGACCGCCCGGGACCGCCCGGGACCGCCTGGGACCGCCCGGGACCGCCTCGGACCGCCCGGGACCGCCCAGGACCGCCCGGGACCGCCTCGGACCACCCGGGACCGCCCAGGACCGCCCGGGACCGCCCTGTAATGCCCGGGACCGCTCGGGACCGCCCGGGACCGCCCGGACCGCCCGGACCGCCTTGGACCGCCGGGACCGCCCAGGACCGCCCTGGAACGCCCGGGACCGCCCGGGACCACCCGGGACCGCTCTGGACTGCCCTGCACCGCCCGGGACCCGCCCTGGAACGCCCGGGACTGCCCGGGACCGCCCGGGACCGCCCGGGACCGCCCCGGGACCGCCCGGGACCACCCGGGACCGCCCGGGACTGCCCCGGACCGCCCGGGACCGCCCGGGACCGCCTGGGACCGCACGGGACCGCCCGGGACCGCCCGGGACCGCCCGGGACCGCCCCGGACCGCCGGGACCGCCTCGGACCGCCCGGGACCGCCCAGGACCGCCCGGGACCGCCTCGGACCGCCCGGGACCGCCCCGGACCGACCGGGACCGCCCTGGAATGCCCGGGACCGCTCGGGACCGCCCGGGACCGCCCGGGACCGCCTCGACCGCCGGGACCGCCCAGGACCGCCCTGGAACGCCCGGGACCGCCCGGGACCGCCCGGGACCGCCCGGGACCGCTCTGGACCGCCCTGGACCGCCTGGGACCGCCCTGGAACACCCGGGACTGCCCGGGACCGCCCGCGACCGCCCCGACCGCCCGGGACCGCCCGGGACCGCCCGGACCGCCCCGGACCGCCCGGGACCGCCCTAGGACGCCCGGGACTGCCCGGGACCGCCCGGGACTGCCCCGGACCGCCCGGGACCGCCCGGGACCGCCCCGGACCGCCCGGGACCGCCCGGGACCGCCCGGGACCGTCCGGGACCGCCCGGGACCGCCTGAACCGCCCAAGACCGCCCGGGACCGCCCGGGACCGCCCGGACCCGCCCGGGACCGCACCGTACCGCCCGGGACCGCCCGGGACCGCCCGGCACCGCAGGGGACCGCCCAGGACCGCCCCGGACCGCCCGGGACCGCCCCGGACCGCCCGGGACCGCCCCGGACCGCCCGGACCGCCCCGGGACCGCCGGCCCGGACCGCCCGGGACTGCCCGGGACTGCCCGGCACTGCCCGGGACCGCCCGGGACCGCCCGGGACCGCCCGGGACCGCCCCGGACCGCCCAGGACCACGCCGGACCGCCCGGGACTGCCCCGGACCGCCCGGGACCGCCCCGGACCGCCCGGGACCGCCCCGGACCGCCCGGGACTGCCCCGGACCGCCCGGGACCGCCCGGACTGCCCGGGACCCCCCCGGACCGCCCGGGACCGCCCGGGACCGCCCTGGACCGCCCGGGACTGCCACAGACCACCCGGGACTGCCCCGGACCGCCCGGGACCGCCCCGGACCGCCCGGGACGGCCCGGGACCGCCCGGGACCGCCCGGGACTGCCCGGGACCGCCCGGGACCGCCCCGGACCGCCCGGGACCGTCCGGGACCGCCTGGGACCGCCCGGGACCGCCCTGGACCGCCGGGACCGCCCGGGACCGCCCGGGACCGCCCGGGACCACCCGGGACCGCCCGGGACCGCCCGGGACCGCCCGGGACCGCCCCGGACCGCCCGGGACCGCACCCGGTCCGCCCAGGACCACACCCGGACAGCCCGGGACCGCCCCGACCGCCCGGGACCGCCCGGGACCGCCCGGGACCGCCCCGGACCGCCCGGGACCGCCCTTGAACGCCCGGGACCGCCCGGACCGCCCGGGACCGCCCCGGACCGCCCGGGACCGCCCGGGACCGCCCCGGACCGCCCGAGACCGCCCGGGACCGCCCGGGACCGCCCGGGACCGCCCGGGACCGCCCGAACCGCCCGAGACCGCCCGGGACCGCCCGGGACCGCCCGGACCCGCCCGGGACCGCACCGTACCGCCCGGGACCGCCCGGGACCGCCCGGCACCGCACGGGACCGCCCAGGACCGCCCCGGACCGCCGGGACCGCCCCGGACCGCCCGGGACCGCCCCGGACCGCCCAGGACCGCCCCGGACCGCCCGGGACCGCCCGGGGACCGCCCGGGACCGCCCGGGACTGCCCGGGACTGCCCGGCACTGCCCGGGACCGCCCGGGACCGCCCGGGACCGCCCGGGACCGCCCCGGACCGCCCAGGACCACGCCGGACCGCCCGGGACTGCCCCGGACTGCCCGGGACCGCCCCGGACGCCCGGGACCGCCCCGGACCGCTCGGGACCGCCCCGGACCGCCCGGGACCGCCCCGCACTCCCCGGGACCGCCCGGGACCGCCCGGGACCGCCCGGGACCGCCCTGGACCGCCCGGGACCGCCCCGGACCACCCGGGACCACCCCGGACCGCCTGGGACCGCCCCGGACCGCCCGGGACGGCCCGGGACCGCCCGGGACCGCCGGGACCGCCCGGGATCGCCCCGGACCGCCCGGGACCGTCCGGGACCGCCTGGGACTGCCCGGGACCGCCCTGGACCGCCGGGACCGCCCGGGACCGCCCGGGACCGCCTGGGACCACCCGGGACCGCCCGGGACCGCCGGGACCGCCCGGGACCGCCCCGGACCGCCCGGGACCGCACCCGGACCGCCCAGGACCACACCCGGACAGCCCGGGACCGCCCCGACCGCCTGGGACCGCCCGGGACCGCCCGGGACCGCCCGGAACCGCCTGGGACCGCCCGGGACCGCCTCGGACCGCCGGGGACCGCCCAGGACCGCCCGGGACCGCCTCGGACCGCCCGGGACCGCCCAGGACCGCCCGGGACCGCCCTGTAATGCCCGGGACCGCTCGGGACCGCCCGGGACCGCCCGGACCGCCCGGGACCGCCTTGGACGCCGGGACCGCCCAGGACCGCCCTGGAACGCCCGGGACCGCCCGGGACCACCCGGGACCGCTCTGGACTGCCCTGCACCGCCCGGGACCGCCCTGGAACGCCCGGGACTGCCCGGGACCGCCCGGGACCGCCCGGGACCGCCCCGGGACCGCCCGGGACCACCCGGACCGCCCGGGACCGCCCGGACCGCCCGGGACCGCCCGGGACCGCCCGGGACCGCACGGGACCGCCCGGGACCGCCCGGGACCGCCCGGGACCGCCCCGGACCGCCCGGGACCGCCTCGGACCGCCCGGGACCGCCCAGGACCGCCCGGGACCGCCTCGGACCGCCCGGGACCGCCCCGGACCGACCGGGACCGCCCTGGAATGCCCGGGACCGCTCGGGACCGCCCGGGACCGCCCGGGACCGCCTCGGACCGCCCGGGACCGCCCCGGACCGCCCGGGACCGCCCGGGACCGCCCGGGACCGTCCGGGACCGCCCGGGACCGCCTGAACCGCCCAAGACCGCCCGGGACCGCCCGGGACCGCCCGGACCCGCCCGGGACCGCACCGTACCGCCCGGGACCGCCCGGGACCGCCCGGCACCGCAGGGGACCGCCCAGGACCGCCCCGGACCGCCCGGGACCGCCCCGGACCGCCCGGGACCGCCCCGGACCGCCCAGGACCGCCCCGGACCGCCCGGGACCGCCCCGGGACCACCCGGGACCGCCCGGGACTGCCCGGGACTGCCCGGCACTGCCCGGGACCGCCCGGGACCGCCCGGGACCGCCCGGGACCGCCCCGGACCGCCCAGGACCACGCCGGACCGCCCGGGACTGCCCCGGACCGCCCGGGACCGCCCGGACCGCCCGGGACCGCCCCGGACCGCCCGGGACTGCCCCGGACCGCCCGGGACCGCCCCGGACTGCCCGGGACCGCCCGGGACCGCCCGGGACCGCCCGGGACCGCCCTGGACCGCCCGGGACTGCCACAGACCACCCGGGACTGCCCC